>NC_056729.1:1662452973-1662492973 GCF_019279795.1 Protopterus annectens
CAAGAATTAAGAGTAATAGATGCATTTAACTGCAGAAAATAAGTAGTAATACATATGTCTCCGAATCTGTCAACACGTTCCAAGTTAATAGTACTAATATTGTAGAAGTGTGTGCGATTGTCCCTGATTTGTCATTGCTTTGTCCCTGTTGAAATTAGTCCATGAGTATCACAGAGGTCCGTACACAAATGTACACCAACCAACTGTCACATTTGTTGACTGGACTATTGTATACCTGTAGTGAATTCATAAGTGATGTCCAGAATAATATTAATCGTATATATGAATGAATGAAATAGTCAAATGTGAAGGGAAACACCAGTGGAACCCCCCCCCCACCCTGTATCATGTAGTGGAACCACCCTCCACCCTATATTATGTAGTGCCGACCTAATAATGTGGTCAGAGGTACCCAAACCCCTGCGTCTGTAGACACAGGTAGAATGTTAAAATCGGGACCAACTCTATCCATGTGCTACATCTGACATTTGAACAGGTACAGGGCTGTTCTAGTCACCAGTCAGACAAGCCTAAACCTGGACCAGCACATGAACACCCTGAAAATCAAACATACGTATGTGCCAGGACTATAAGTGTTGGAGTTCTGAATATCCTTGGAGTGAGTAGACATGCAGCACGGGTCCAGGGCAGTAGGGAATAGGAAATGTCGGAAGTGTAGTACTGTGGTTTTCCCAGCAGGAGAATGGATGCCTGCTGTGTAAGTGAAGCGGTGAGACGTATGTTAGGGTAGCTATGAACCATGGGTATACATATAAATGAAGCAGAACACCAATAGTGTAGTGGTTAGAGCATCCGCCTAATGTAAAGGCATTCCCGGTTCAAGTACGACTATAGCACATATCAATTTATTGTGTAATGAATGCCATTGTGCTGTAAAGCCAACATTTAAACATGTAAAGGTGAACGCGTGTTTCGCATGGGGCCGTTAACCGGATTCCATCAGTCAAAGTGGTACTGTCATAAGGAATAAGGCACATGTAAGCACAAAGAAGTGGCAGTAAACATACGTAACTCACAATAAGTAGATGCAAGTGCGCCTGCGCGGGTGTAAGCAGCTTTTAGCATAGCAAATGTATGTTGTTTTGTACAGATGTATCATATATATATATATATATATATATATATATATATATATATATATATATATATATATATATATATATATATATATATAGATATAGATGTGTGTCCACAGACATAAAAGAAATATGCAATTTTATATATGTATATACATATACATATATATATATATATATATATATATATAATGAACGCCGAAAGACAAAAGCATACATAAGGGTTGTGAAGGCAATCTAGAGCAACTAAGGTATTATAAAGTGCTTGCAGTGTATGTCAGATAAAGCTGCACAAGAGTGAGTAGAGCACCGCTAGTCACACCAGAGGCAGGGTTATACCAGTGGCCACAATATCGTTGAAGTGCTACGTCAACATTATACACAGACGGAATGTAGTTCATGTTGTAACCACCTACACTTGTAACCTGCAAATTGTTCATAATCCATAACACCAGGAAAGGCACGTATGTGCAATTATAAATGGAGGGAGACCCTGTGAATACATGAGTTGGTACAAAATGTGTGTAGGGCCCCAACGTTCTGGAGAGGACAATGTGTAAAGGTGTGTCATGGCTGCGATATCAGGTGGATAATGGCTGTTACGCTTGGAAATTCAACACTGGTGGGCTGGAGAAACTATGGCTATGCGATTATGGACACAGGAGTGCTAGGGTTGGTTGTGCCAGTTGCAATGGAGTGGCCCGTGGAGGTCAGCTAGTACATAGGTGCGATTCCCAGTTACAGGGTCGGCTGCGTGGAGACATGCGTGAATGGGGGTATCGTCATTGGAGGTTGTGCGTCAGGGCTGACAGCATGGCACGTAAAACCTATCTGCCAACCATTAGCGGACTGGAGTTCTGCTGTGGTGACCCCAAACCAGGAAAAGCAGAAAGACACAACTACATGCAGACATCAATATGTTGACGTACAATCTCTGTAACACAAGCACTCCATTTATTAACATAAATAATATGAATGTGCACAGAAACAAACACAGTAGCAGGGATAATAGGCTGTGCATACGAGAAATAGGTCAAATGACACTGTATCACATCACACTTATCAGCAGTACTCCAGACATGAAAAACGTGCGACATCTGTCCGCTGTATAACGTGCTGTATACTGATTACAAGTTAACCGGAGTGAAGTGTTGGTGTCATAATGACTAAGGCAATAGTATGCTGTTGAAGCAGAGATAAAACTCAATGCGCATGTGTAAGTGGGTATGTCTGGGAAATGTATTGGTTAACGGACACTCAGATGTATATATATATATATATATATATATATATATATATATATATATATATATATATATAGATATATGTGTATATATATATATATATATATATATATATATATATATATATATATATATATATATATATATATATATATATATATATATATATATATATATATATATATATATATATATATATATATATATATACACACACACACACACACACACACACACACACACACACACACACACACATATATATATATATATATATATATAAAATATATATAGATATATATACACATACAACAGTTATTGATATATTCACGTACACACAAAACAAATATATATGTCATTGTAGATATACACATGTACATAACTAGGTTACTTTACGACAATTACAGGTAACATATGTTCAGACCGGGCATATGTTACTGGGAGGTCCAATAAACAAACATTTTACCTCCCACACCGCCCAGCTAGGCTGGTCAGACATACAGACAGGCAATAAAGATAAATACACTGCTGCTGTCCAAAACACCAGCAGGAAAGTACTATTGGGAGAGATCTGCAAGGTCTATACTTTAAACATGGATAACGGGGTCCCTTGCGGGACACCAAAAATTCACTCTACGTATGAAACCCTGGTTATCGATGTGAGCAGGATGTAGTTGTACATGGAACAGTAGGTTGTGCAAGTGTAATAACACATGGGTTGACAAAACGTACGACATGTGTCCCGAGACAGGGAGAGTGGGCAATGTGTAGGGGTGTGCTCATACCCCAGCTGAGCTCACAGTAAGTATTTGTCATGAGTGCTGTAGAGGGGTGGCAGGTAGATGAATCATGGGTATGCAATAATGGGCTTAAGTGTGCAGGTGCTGGTTGGCAGAGATGTAGTAGGCCCACCCAGTGGAAGTCATTAATATTCCTGTGTGGGCATAGCAGATGCCTATACCTCCCAAACCTGAAGAGCACATCTACTGGATAGTCTGCAAACCATCGGGGGAATACATAGGGACCATATCAGTTCCGTGTACCCAAATAGCATGGACGTCCATAGTTATGAATCAGAATGTAACAAAGTCCAACTAAACACTTCCAGAACTAGTGAAATTAGGTGGACTGGTGGCGGAATACAGGTAATGACTGATGACAACATGTATGAGTCATAAATAGCATGTACCTCGACAAACGTGAATGATATGCTCTGTGACTGTCAATGTGTCTGGTTAATAGAAACAGTCATCTAAATGTGTTCCTCTGGGTGTTATTCAGTGTCCCTGATACAGTGTTCATTCTCCCCCATTGGTATGTGAGGTCTGCTAATGACGGAAAGCGCATATTTCGCTGACCACCTTAGGTAGATGATAGCATAATAGATGTGGATTACTACCTGTTCACCTTTGAGGGACACACCAGTCTGGGCAGTTGTGACCTGCAAAATGAATGTTATGGCACATGGCCTGTGAGTTCGGGAAAGGAGGTCATATATCGTGTGTAGTGGTGTCATAAAATTATTTTGTTGTATCAGAAACAGCTACATGTTATAGGAAACAGTATTAGCAACTATAATGCTACAAGAATAACCTTAACGTATGCAAACCGGTGAAGTAGTCAGTTTACTACTGGCTGTGGGTATGTGTTGCCTTGCCAAATGTGATAGCTCTACATATAGGTCCTATAGGGCTGCCACCATTCCGAATGGCCAAAGTGGGACCTGCTCTGTAGAAATGTCAGACGTACCAGTGCAGAAAATACCTACAGCCATGCATAGTACAGAAATATATATATTAGCACAAATCAAAGCTTAGTCTAGCAGCAGTCAAGTTGCTTATGCTACTTCACATAACATATCGACGTGTCATGTATACAAGACCCATTACATGCAACTATTACAGACACGTAGATTATAAGAATGTCCTCTAATCAGGACAGATGCAGTGGCTAGAGTATTGTCACATGACACATATGCCTAATGAGGGACTGTCCCATGCAAAGTGGGAAAGGTGTTACTCATACAGTCTCCCGTCATCCAATCTAAAAGGTGGAAAACCTACATTAGGTATGCGGTAGCATGATCCGGCAGAGAGCTGCGTTAACCAAATAACATTCACATGTCAGCATTGCAGAATATTGGTTCCCATGTATCAGCCAGATGGGAGCAGATTGTATGAGGAACACGCATATAATATGATTATGTCACTGGACAGGCCACCGAGTCCGCACAGTCGAACACCTGCCATCGCCTAATGGTTAGACATACCCAATACTGTAATCATGTTGTCCAATGTAATACGCATCACAAGGGATCACACACACCCAGCATGTGACAAATGTAAGTACAAATGTCGGTGAGCGTACAAGTATGCCAGTAGTGCACTGTTAAAGAAATGTGGAGTCTAAACGGGTATAAGGAGCTGTCACCAGAGGTCAGCAGTGCCTAACACCGTGCAAACCCACTCACAACCACTCCCACCTGCTTGAATGTGCCTTACCCACTCCGTATCCAAAGGCGTTGTTCTGTCCGCAAACAAAGAACCGTCCTTTGCACGTGTTGGTAGCAATACCCTGCATGCATAGCTCATGTGAATTACCAATACACCCTGGCATATGTACAGACAATAGACCACACACATACCATACAGCACAGTCATCCAACAGTATAGCAATGTACTGGCAGATATGTCCGGAACACTGGTGTTTGCAGGCCTGGCCGTCCTGTGTTTCAGTGTGTGAGCATGCCCAGTATGACTGTTACGCATGTTGTCAACTGACATTGCCGTCATAGCATCATGTGTGTGAGCATGCCAAGTATGGTCAACTGGATCACATGTGTCACATGTCCAGATAGTCAGTACTGTGGTGCCGACCCCTGCGTTCTACACCAACAGGTGGCATGCTTTGTCTGCAGGGTAGCTAATGGTCATGTGGCATTGACAGTTGCTACATGTCTGCATAGCGTGGGGGGACATCCAACTGCATCCACAGTCCTACACAGCACCGGGGGTGGCACACATGACTCTCACATGTGTACATTGGAAGGGGGGCACAGCTGACAGTTGTACACATTTGCCACTACTGTACTGGTATGCCAGGTACTCCATGTCAGTGTGTGGACCTACCTAAATTTCTGGTTGGAGGCATACCAGTGTACGTCAGATCCTAGCTTTAATTACCAGCATAGTGGTGTTGGACGTTCTAGCTTTCACAACCTACATCCAACTGCCTGGCCTGCTGTAGTCTATGTGTGTCTGTGGGGGTTGGGTTATTCATTGGGCATATCCAGGGGCCATTGTATATCATTTGTCTGTATTGGTCTACACCTGTCCAGCTGTATGGAACGTGTGTGGGCTGTATGGACACACATAATGTTCAGCCCATAACCTGCTGTGGGTTAGGACACCCTGTGTACTACTGGCTACTATTGTGACCTCTGTATGTGCTACAGATGTCATGGTGCCACTATGGACGTGTACTGTCTGCTGCCCTAACATTCAGCCACCAAATTCTCTTGTATGCTCACATCCATACCATAGCAACGGGTAAATACACATACTAATACAACTGCCAATTGTTAGGTCGATAGACATACCTTGGGGGTGTTACAGACCTGAGGACAGTGCTGGAGGGCTGCCTATGTCGGATGCACACAGTGCACTTCCTATACATGGCTGAGCACAGGTAGTGTCATGTTTGGCATCCATTGTACTATGTGCGAGTCAGAGAGGGTGAAATCCCTGGGTACCTACTGTGTCAGTGCATATGCCTTGTGTTGCCTCTTTGCTAAGGGCAGGTAATAATGTGCACGGCCCTTTTGCCTACTGGGCCCAGCTCAGGTAGTTCCTCCTCCAAGTCACACTGTGCCTGTACAGGCCTTGGCAGTGGTTGTGGGCCGTGTGGCCCTGCCCCATGCTGTTCCTGCTGCAACTATTACTGCAGGAACAGATTGTGTAGCATAGCAAATACCATAACAATTTGTGTGCATGTAGCTAGTGAATACTGCAGGGCTCCACCGGATGTGTCCAGATAACCAGAACCATGACCTGAGCATCCCAAACACATGCTCAGTTATATGTCTTGCCTGTGCATCTGCCTCATTATGGTGTGATTGTTCGGGTGTGTGTGCATTGCTGATGGGTATCATCAGCCACGACTCCAGTGGTTACCCAGTATCCTCCACTAGGAGACTGTAGGTGATGTCCATATTGGCAAAGGTGTGGTACAGCTGTGTCAGATGCCATATATTGGAATCGTCATAGCTTCCAGGGCAGACAGCACAACACATTCAGTTTAATGCCCTGGCCATTGCATATGGCCTAGCTGTTGGAGGGTATGCCCCTGCAGTTAATGTAGGCCCTACCCCGCTCACCGGGTGGTGCTTTGATGCGTACATGTGTGCAGGCTATAGCACCCAGTACCCCAGGGTAGTCAGCCATGTGGTGGAAGAGATGCATATTGCCGGTCTACTTATCACATGTGTTGAGGACATGTACGTACTCACTTGCATGTGTTGACATGGCGTCTGTGAACTGGTGTAATACTCTAGATGCAGATGCCTGTGAGATCCCCATGATATCCCCAGTTGTGCTTTGGGAGGTACCTGTGGCTAGTATACCTAGGCCAACACATACCATTGTATCCACTGTGATGGGTTTTTCTCGGCCTGTTTGATGTGTCAGGTGTGGCAGGCACAGGTCAACAAGCCGCTGTAGGAGATCTCTGTCCACCCCATAGCGCTCCACTATCCGCAGCTCATGTAGCCCCTGGTAAGTCACCCTGGGTCTATAAAGTCTTATGTCACACCAGTAAAGGTTGTTCGGCAGCATACACATCCTCACTGCCCTCAGCCTCCTGCACATGTTGGTCTATGTTGCCTGCTGCAGCCCTTCTCATGTGGTTGGACTATGTTGTGAAATGTCCCCGCATGTATACACCGGTGGTATACAGTGCGGAAGAAACCTGTGTGTATGCTGCTTGCTCACATTACAGTACTGTTCATGTGTGGGCTGGCCATGTAATCTGCTGATTGTGCTGATCATCACCTATTTGTGCAGCCTGTTCACCTTGACTACTCCACTACTGCTTTTGTCCCTCCCAATGTCACCAGGCAGGTATAGACACACTCCTAGCTTAGGCGTGCTAAGGCAGGAGCACTCCCGAGGCACAGGTCTCCAATGTACGTACAGTATGCCTGACCCCCCTCCCATGCTTTCATCTATATTTGAGCCCTGCACCTGGCTATCTACACACATACACTTCAGGGATCAGCATCACACCCTGGGGATAAATGGGATACACTATTGTCAACCTCATCTGCATAGTATAGTCTTCTAATGCATAGTTATATGACCCATACCAAACCTCCAAATTAATAACCACTGCTTACTGTCACTCAGATCCATACACAACTGGTTACAGGTGCCTTACTATCACCATATTCAATGTCCCATGGTCTTCCCAGCAACATAATAACCGGTGTCTACATGACTAGAACCCGGGACCCTGCACACCACAGACGATGTGGTGTACCACTACGCCATGGCAGATATATATGCATCTGAGGTGATCACGTACAGATCATCCAGCACAAACATTCAATAGTGCTAATGTCCACATACATATATGTATATATCTATGCCTATCTATCTATATCTACATATATCATATATATTATATATATATATATATATATACATACACACACACACACACACACACACACACACACACACACACACACACACACATATACATATACACACATATGTAGATATTGTATTTATATCACAACAGCGGACCACATGACACCAAAGCATTAGACAGGAATGAAAAGGAAACTACATGTGCCACCTGCATTATGTAGTGTTGTTACTATCAAGGCAAGTGTGTTTCATTGCGTCACATGGGTCAGACTGTATTAAGGGTAAGAATAGGGCTGCTGACATTTACTCATCAGACCTATTGAAGAATGTAAGTGTTGACAACCCAGAGTCTTGGCCAATTATGCGAGCTGTGGACACTATATAGGAAAGCAACAAAACACACTCAACACATCCTGAAGCTAGCCACCCACAGATACCAACACATAGGGTATGACTGCCAAACACACACACCTGCCATGCCTTGGAATCGAGCACCTACCTGTCTATTCTACCACACTACAGCATTACACAGTAACAAAATGCACTATCGAGGTTTCTGGATCACAGCACTCCCAGAGGCATACTTCTAGGTGGGTGACATCATCAGCAAAGGCAAAGATGCCGATAGGGAGTTTACGGAGAGTGTGCTGTCTAAAAACATTAGTCTGTCCCCAGGCAGCTGGAAACACACACACACACGGGCTGGGATTAGAACATAGAATCTGACTACCTTATCACACTACAGCATTACGCAGTTACAGAACGTGCTACCGAGATTACTGGATCACAACACTCCCAGAGGCATACTTCTAGGTGGGCGACATCATCAGCAAAGGCAAAGATGCCAATAGGGAGTGTACGGAGAGTGAGCTGTCTAAAAACATTATTCTGTCCCCAGGCAGCCGGAAACACACACATACACGGCAGGGCTGGGATTAGAACATAGAACTGCCTACCTTATCACATTACAGCATTACACAGTTACAGAACATGCTACCGAGATTACTGGATCACAACACTCCCAGAGGCATACTTCTAGGTGGGTGACATCATCATTAAAGACAAAGACGCCGATAGGGAGTGTACGGAGAGTGAGCTGTCTAAAAACATTATTCAGTCCCCAGGCAGCTGGAAACACACACACACACACACACGCACACACACACATGGCAAGGCTGGGATTAGAACACAGACCTGACTACCTTATCACACTATAGTATTATGCAGGTACAGAACGTGCTACCGAGATTACTGTATCACAGCACTCCCAGAGGCATACTTCTAGGTGGGTGACATCATCAACAAAGGCAAAGACACCGATAGGGAGTGTACGGAGAGTGAGCTGTCTAAAAACATTATTCTGTCCCCAGGCAGCTGGAAACACACACACACATACACACACACACACACACACATGGCAGGGCTGGGATTAGAACACAGACCTGACTACCTTATCACACTATAGTACTATGCAGTTACAGAACGTGCTACCAAGATTACTGGATCACACCACTCCCAGAGGCATACTTCTAGGTGGGTGACATCATCAGCAAAGGCAAAGACACCAATAGGGATTGTATGAAGTGTGATCAGTCTAAAAGCATATTAGTGTCCCAAGGCAGACAGAGATGAACACACGGCAGTGGTGTGAGCAAGACAACTGGCTATCTATGGAGCACTAGTACAACACTACATAGATACAAGATGCGCCACAGACAGTACACCTTTCAAGACAGTCAATATGACCTTTTAGGAATGCAGACATTGACATAGATGCTGGCAGTTACGGTGTACATACCTGTGAATCACTGTGTTAAATTTAGGAATCCATCCTGAAGTGGGGTATGGCCATCTGATGCTTGGATGACCACTATCGCTATACAGGATAACAATGGTCATGCCCATACACAGGGGCACACAACAGACAAAGGTGTCACTGGGCATGCTCACACACATAGTAGCACACGTCAGTCTGGAATGCACTATGTGTCCATCTACAAAATGGTGTACTGGGCATGCTCACACACTTAGTAGTGAAGGGCTGTCTTGTATGCACCCAGATTCTAAACAGGGAAGGGCACAGTGTGTCGATAGTCATCATTGTTAGCATGAATGCTGTACGACATATGTCTGACACTGGTCTTCTACACGTCTGCTGCTGTCCATCACCTTAGCTGCACCAATCTAAGCCTGGCACACTAATACCACCCGTGGTGTTGTCCTGGCTGGAGTGGGTACTTCGCACATGTAGTACCATACATAGACGAAGAACCTGAGACCAGGTAAACACCCTGACACCTACAGGACAACTGCATTGTATATGTATGCTAAATAGTGCTAGATGTGTAGCGTTTGTAATCATAGCTGCCAATCTAGATCCAACAATGGGGAATACTGACATCTGTGCAGTGAGGAACACCTGGCATAAGGCTCAGTTGTGCACAATAGCACTACTACCACTGTATACCTCAGATAGAGACCTGTGGGCCATAAGACCGTTACGGACCGCTCTAGGTGTTAGTGTCCCCAAGTATATGAAGGCCACTCACATGTACTGACCAGTACACTCTCAAATGCCATCAGAGATGTGTCAGGTGCAGATCACAGTGGTAAATGCCACACTGTAGTATGTAGCCCTCACACATCACCGTGTCCTTGGACCAGCAACACACATCCCTACATTAGTACAACACCATGTTACTCATGACCAGTGGACTGTGCCTAGCTGTACATCAACTGTGCAGACTACTCATGTACTGACAGGGTTCCATCATGTGTTATGCAATGCACTGATACCACTATTCATAACCAGGTCAGCTGTACACATAACAGGGGTCCTGGGTCTTATACAGCTGTAACAGATAACTGTTGCTGTACACCAGGCAACACACCCATGTTTGGATGTGACATACATGTAACCACCGTGGATATGTACATGCCCCCCCACACACACAACACATATGTACATAGCATAGCTAGTGCTGTCCTTCGTGCAGACACGTGGCTACAGTGATTACATGCATGCACATGGAAGGTAGGTCCATGGCTGTTCAATGCTAACAGTACATAAGGTAGCAATGTTGACTGAGTTAACATTCCCTCTGTACTGGTTACCCATGACAACTATCATAGCGTACAACAGTCCATGTGTCATGTATGTGACACATGTTCACCAATTGCAATGCATACAAACATGGCTACATTACAGGAATGTAGGACCTATACACATGTAGTGGTGTGCATTCAGCTACCATGCATGAGCAGTAGCTGATGTTTGCAGTTTATCTGTGCCCGACTACAACGTGCAGTTGCAATGCAGTCGCATCATTGACACCTGTATATGGTGAAATACTGACAATACGGTAAGATGTACATCAGGTATGGATGGATGTGTGTACATAAAGTGGTGGGCCACCTTTGCAGGTGGATGTTTGCTGAAGACAGCTCACAGGTGTGTCACAAGCTGTCCTACCATAACATGTGCAAACAGTAAGCTATGTTTCCGGTAATTGAAGGTGAAGATATACAACCTACACAGTGGTCAGGGTGTCACTGACTGTAAAGCAGTTGACACCTGTAACACTTAAGTCCTCCCATGTGCATATAGCAGCACACTTGCCAAAGGTAGCACTGGTACACATTGTAATGTGGGCAATACTGCTGCATGTCTGTCAGACGTATCAGGAGATAGCAGGTGTTTGTTTCACAGTACTGTGATGTGTGTTTGCCTGTGTGTCCATATATGCCACGTATGGTGGGGAATACATCCCAGTTTTGTTACCTGCCCCTGTACACTGTTGTAGAGATCTGTACATACTGCAGTGTAGACAGCAAGACATAGGCAGGGGTGGTGTGTGTATCACACACGTTAGCTATCTGTATGTGTATGACATGTGGACTCCAATGTGTGTATGTGTATGTATGTATGGTTGGCTGGTGCATGGAGTGAGGATGTATGCTACCATTGAGAAAAGATAGGGCCCCTAACCCCTCAAGGTGATGCAATCGACTACCTGTACATGTTCATTCTCTGTGTCGCGTCATGTGGATGCACAATACTGTAATGGTGATTAGCACATAGGCAGGGGTCCTCACCTCAACACTATCAAGTGTGTGTTACAGTGTCGTTGACCCCATGAGTGTGGGCGTGTTACTGTGTGTGTCTGTGTATGTCTGTGTGTGTTCACATCCTGTAATGTGACAGTGTTTTACTGCTACACAGTGAGTCCTCATACTATCAACTGGCCCCCACCCTTGACATCAGCTAGACCGCTGTGTAAACCTCCCGCACCATGTAGCTGTACCTGTGAAGTCACCTGGTATGGATGTTCCTTCTCTAGCCACCGTAGCCTAGTACACAGCTCACATGCTCCTGGATCAGTAGGTGTGTAGAGATCTATGGAATGTCAGCCTTACTAACAGTGAGGTAGAGGCTATGTGTAGCATGCTGGTATTGCCATCCATGCCTGTGAGTACTCCACATTTACACATGTGAAACTGGAAACACTGGTACTTAATGGCACATGCAATTAGACCTTAAGGAGGGAAGCAGGGCATCCTTACCAACACGCTGTTACTGTTGTTACCAAGACACATACTGTGAACATAAAACAATGCATTCTAACAGCAAACACTGCCACATAATGGCACATGCAATTAGACCTTCAGGAGGGATGCAGGGCATCATTACCAACATGCTGTGACTGTTGTTACCAAGACACATACTGTGAACATAACACAATGCAGTCTAATGCTGTACTAAATGGTATGTCTGCTGCGTGCTAACAGTACACAACAATTGTAATATACAACTATCCTCACTATTCTGTTCACCCTGTGCATCAGACCATATGAGCATGTCCCTGCACCGATGGTGTGGATGACAGGGATGCAGCACAGGCATCATCATATGCACAGGGTGATGTTTGCCAGGGGCCTAGGCTGCACCAGTGGATGACATCATGTGTGTGGGTTAGGGCCTGTGATCTATTTGGACATGTGTGGTTATTATGCATGAGGGTGTTGGTGCCCTACAGATGTTTCTGGTGTGTGTGTGTATGTGTGCACACAGTTCTGCCATGTATTCAGCCTACACAGGGGTATTGTTGACAGCTCCAGATTGTACAGACCAGGATGTACAGCTCACTGTGCCTGTCCATGGCTACATGACCTGTGCCTGCCAGGGGTTGCATGGGCACTACCAGACAGAGGTACAGAATGCGTACTGTACGATGACACATGTCCACTGGAACTGTGTCCCCACTGGGACCATCCAGGGCCACATCCACATGGCCTGCTGTGTCCTGGTGTGGACAGCACAGCACCAGCTGCACTGTTGCTGCTACTGGCACTATGGGAGCGGGCATGTGAGGTAGCTCGTTCGCATAGACCTGCACCAGGTGGTGTAGCTGGCCTACGTCCACATGGCCTACGCCTCACTCCTGCCAGATGTTCCAGCACAGACAGCTCACGTTCACAAATTGCCATGCCACGGTCAAGGATTCTAACCATGTCACCCAATTGCCTGTCCAAAACATCAGCAATCTGCTGTTGAGCATTTGCCAATGCCTGGATGTTTTCATTTAAAGAATGGATAGCAGCCCTCTGAAGCCTCTGCCCTTCTCTGTTCTGCCATTCAGCATGTGCCTGTGCCACCATTACAGTCTGAAACATGTGTCTGGTGACACGAGCTGCTGCACTCTGTCATGCAGGTGCATGTCAGCCAGGGGCCCTCCTATGAGCAGCACTGGCCATATGCCTGTGTGGCGCATCTGCGGTCAGTTCACTGACACCATGATGTGATGACACACCTTCTGTAGTCACAACACATTCCTGTTCTGAGCTAACACACGGTAACTGTCCTTCCTCTATGGCCACTGGTGATGGGGTATGTGTTGGCATGAGAACTGTGTGCGGGGAAGCGGGGGATATAGGTGGGATGGCAACCAAAGGCACCGATTCAGCCCCTGACAACCCTGCCTGTACGTCAAGCATATGTTCATCACTGCTAGAGTCTGTGGGGACACTAATATCAGATGGACCACTGGAGGGCAACGCACCTACATCACCTGTGAAGGCAAACAAAGACTCTACATTACAATAGAGACACACACACGGACACACACACACGGACACACACACACAGACACACACACACACAGACACACACAGACACACACAGACAACCATGCATGTGATATGCTCGACAAGCCACGTTGCTTTGCTAGGGACGGCTTGCACCTGTCACCACTGGGCTTTTGGATATTGGCAAAGGCTCTTGCCACCCCCATAGTGCCTTTTTTAGGCAAGGCTCAAAAGTCAAACCCACCCCCATAGACAGCACAAGGAACAAGAAACTAAGGGTAATGCTGCTAAACGCCAGAAGTCTTAACCTCAAGATGCACGCACTCAAAGCTCTCCTCAGTATGGAGAACATCGATATCTGTGCAGTGACAGAAACCTGGTTCAGGGCTCCAGAGAGCACCCCAGCACTACCAGGCTATACCTCATATCATGCTTTTCGGCCCCAAAACCTGGACCGAACCACAAAAGGAGGGGGGTTTCCATATTTATCAAGGATATCCACACCTCCAGGTTAGTGGCATTGCACGAAGTATCGGAGACCATCCATGTGCAACTAACAGTGGGCAAGACTGCTTTTCAGTTTGTAGCATCCTACAGACCACCCTCTCAAAGTCAAGAATCCTGCTCGGCTTTCCTGAAAACATTGGAGAACATGAAGATCTCTCCGAACACCATTATATTGGGCGACTTCAACTACCCAAACATTGACTGGGAGCACTACTCAAGCCCCAGCACTTTAGCCCAAAGGTTCCTGTAAATTATAAACTCAAATGCTATGGAACAACTAGTCACCACTCCCACAAGAGGGGACAACATACTAGACCTGATCATTACCAACATGGGGACTCTATGCTCCACACCAGAAGTATATCCCTCATTGGTAAGATCAGACCATAAATTAATTTCACTGGATGTCCACATCCCGACCCCACCCCCAGCCAAGAAAACCACAGTGAAAAACTTCTCAAAAGTGAAATTCTCACTTCTCAAAACCGAAGTGGAATCCTTCAAGGCCCCAGGGCCAGTAGAAACTACGGCCCAAACTGCAGAATCTTATATAAACGCATTCTACGGACATCTCCAGGAATGCATGGATCATGCTATCCCAAACAAAACCAAGACCCAATCATCCAAAGGCAGGCGTCCAGTCTGGTGGACCCCTGCCATAAATAAACTGTACAACAGAAGGAGGAAGCTACTACATTAGGAAGGTTTGTGGCAAGCACTGTGGTGGCAGGACAGGTAGCTTTCATCCGTCTCAGTTGGGAACTGCTGATTGAGAGCCCAGTGTCCAAGGGTATTAGTTCTGGTTTAGGCACTTGGGCTTCAGGCCAGTTATTTTACATTAAGAAGGTTCGTGGTCTGCACTCTTGTGGGAGAAGAGGCTGGACTCTGCCCTTCTGAGCTGGGAATTTCTGGTTAAAGGTTTATAGTGCCTGAATATTTGAACTGTATCTTACTGAAATTGGTACACCTTGTTTGCTCTAGCATAGACTAGATCCAGGCCTGCTGAATCTAGCTTTGTTTATATGCTTGTTGTTTGTTTGCTTGTTATTTCCCTGGAAGCTAATTCCACCTAGTACGCGGCTTCTCAGCGCTTCTGTGGATCACTAGTGGTATCTGCATTGCTTACTGTACTAGTTCCTTGTTTCACTTGAAAGAAAGTTACTGTTTGTCGTTTTTGCATTTAGTTACTTGTAACACATTGCACTCAAGTTACCTGGCACTTGCTCACTAAAGCAATTATATAAGTCAGCACTAAAAATTAAAAGCATTACACCCTCACTCCCCACTGGCCCTTGTTTTCAATTATTAAGGAATTCCCAATATTATTCTAGCATGTCCAAAGGTCAGTTGTCAATCTCCTCTCCGGTCCAGCTGGTGAATCTGGGAATCTTGAGGCAATGTTATAACTGCCTCATGTACACAGACAACCCTCTCCTCCTCCCACATAACACAAATACTTGCGAGAGATGCAGCTATTTAGCCAAACTGGAGGCTGAGCTCTCTCAACTCAGGACTGGCAAGACCAGACAGGAGGAGAAGGCAACTACAGACACCACAAAACCAACCTCACATAATGCTACCACACCACTGAATCAAACACATAAACACACAAAGACATACTTGGAGGCTCTGAGTAAAAATTTACCTAAACAGCAGAGGCCTCCAAAGCAGACACCCAAACAACTGCTACCTCAAGACACCCCACAAGCAGCACATAAACCACAAAAGCAGTGTGCAAAGCAGTCACAGCCCTTAAGGCCAAATATAACACCAAACATACTTGTCATAGGTGACTCCATAGTCAGACACACTGATGTCCCACTCACCAGGCTGAACAAAGAGAGGGTCACAGTAAGCTGCCTATCGGGCGCTAGAATCCGCCACATAACACAAGCACTCTGGTCACTCCACGGCAAGTACAGATATGACACAGTCATTGTCCATGCTGGTGTGAATGACCTGAGACGTACCTCCCTGGACTACATGAAAAGAGACATAGAGGAGCTCTCTGATTATGTAGCCCAGGCAGGTATTACCCTGACCCTGAGCAGTATCCTTCCTTCACCAAGAATGATGCTATAATATAGAGACAAGATGATCAGCTTTAACAATTGGCTTAATGTCTGGTGTCATTCAAAGGGGATCCAATGTCTGTCTGCCTGGGATGACATGCTTGACAAGCCACGCTGCTTCATGAGGGCGGCTTGCACCTGTCACCCCTGGGATTCTGGATATTGGCTAAGGCTCTTGCCACCCCCATAGTGCCTTTTTTAGGCAAGGCTCAAATTCTAAACCTACCACCCTAGAAAACAAAAAAGGGAAGAAACTGAGGGTAATGCTGCTCAATGCCAGAAGTCTAAATCTCAAAATGCACACACTCGAGGCCCTTCTCAGTATGGAGAACATCGATGTCTGTGCTGTAACTGAAACCTGGTTCAAGGCTCCTGAGAGCACCCGGCACTATTAGGTTTTACCTCATATCATGCATTCCGGCCCCAAAACCCGGACCACACCACAAAGGAGGGTGTATCCATATTCATAAAGGATACCCACACCTCCAGGTTGGTGGCAATGCACGAAGCTTGAAACCATCCAGGTGCAACTAACCATAGGCAAAACTGCTCTACAAATTGTAGCATGCTACAGGCCACCCTCTCAAACTCAGGAACCCCACACAGCCTTCCTGAAGATACTGGAGGGTATAAATGTATCTCCAAACACCATCATATTGGGTGACTTCAACTACCCGAATATAGACTGGGAACATTACTCAAGCCCTAACTTTCTAGCCCAATGGTTCCTGGAGTTCATAAATTCAAATGCCATGGAACAGCTAGTCACTGTTCCCACGAGAGGAGAAAATATACTAGATCTCATTATCACAAACATGGGGACAAAATGCTCCACACCGGAAGTATATCCCTCATTGGTGAGATCTGATCATAAACTAATCTCACTGGAAATCCACATCCCACCGCCACCCCCAAAAAAAGACCACAGTGAAGAACTTCTCTAAAGCAAACTTCACACTACTCAAGACTGGTGTGGTATCCTTCAAGGCCCCTGAGCCAGTGGAAACCACAACCCAAGCTGTGGAAGCCCTTACAAATGCCTTCTATGAACACCTCCAGGACAGCATGGATCAGGCAATCCCAAATAAAACCAAGACTCTGTCCACAAAGGGCAAACGTCCAGTCTGGTGGACCCCAGCCATTAACAAACTTTACAATAAGAGGAGAAAGCTATTACATGATAGAACAAAATCCATAAAAGGGAAGTCACCCCTGATCATTATTAGTAAAAAAATACGAGCACTCATAAAATCAACTAAGGCCAATTTTGAGAGAAAAATTGCCATGGATTTAAAGGACATTCATAAGGCCTTTTTCAGCTATGTTAGGAACCTGGTGGAAACTCCCAGATATGCTCAGAATTAGTCCAAAATGATACAAAAATCACTGAACCCACAGACATTGCCAACATAGTGGCAGACAGGTTCAGTGCAAACTTCACCCCCCTCTCCCCCCCTAAAAGAGAGATAACTATCCCAGCAGAGTGTAGCCTCCCAGACATCTCAAATGCGCAGGTGAAAGCTGCTCTCTCTAAAGCTAAAAACAAAGCATCAATGGGACCGGATGGTGTCCCCGGCTGTGTGCTACACGAGCTAAATGAGGAATTAAACCCGCACATAAGGCAGCTGTTTAATCTCAGCCTTACCACAGGATACGTGCCCAAGGAGTGGCGTACGGCAACTGTGGTCCCACGCCACAAAGGCGGTGCCTCTACGGACCCTGGTAATTACCGCCCCATAAGCTTAACAAGTCTAGTCTGCAAAGCTATGGAGAGGATCATAATGGAGCTCATAAACAAAGATATAGGGGACTTGCAGACATTGGACCCGACCCAGTTTGGCTTCGTCAAGGGCAGATCATGCCTTTTGAACTTGGTCGACTTCTTCGAAACAGTCAGCGAGGCCATTGATGAGGAAAAGGCAGTCCATACAGCCTACCTTGACCTTGCAAAGGCCTTCGACACAATACCCCACTCGGGTATTGTAGAAAAGCTTACCAGCTTAAATGTAAACCCATATATCACAAGATGGGTTGCAAACTGGCTTAAGGACAGAACCCACAGGGTTAGAGTTGCTGGCGCTTTGTCAGACTCCAAGCCAGTCACAAGTGGTGTCCCACAGGGCTCGGTCCTTGGCCACCTATTGTTTGGCATCTACTTCTCAGAAGTACAGGCCAACATGGGAGGACTTTGGCTGACAAAGTTTGCAGACGACTGCAAACTGGGCGCCATAGTGGAAAGTGCATCGGACACGGATATCCTTCAGAAGGGACTCACGGAAACAGATAGCTGGTGCCAGAGCCATGGCCTGAAGTTAAACGCCAAAAAATGCATAGTCATACCCTTCGGGAAAAACAAGGTAACCCCAAGCTACCATATAGGTGGCAATCCACTAAGCACAGAAGAGGTTATCAGGGACCTGGGGACCCAGGTTGACAGTGGCCTTTCTTTTGACACTCACGTTGCTAAAGTGGTTAGAAAGACCTTCTACATTGCCCACCTGATCATGAAGGGATTCACATCCAGATCTAGTGAGGTCATTGTTCCCTGTACTCTTCACTTATCAGACCAATGATCGAGTACAATGCCCCATTCGGGATGTATCTCACCCGACATCTGCAGCAATTGGAGAGACCCAAAAGTTCCTCACCAAAAGGATAAAGGGACTCCAAAATCTGTCATATGCTGCCAGATTGAAGAAATTCCAGCTCTATTCAGTTGCATACCGTCTGCTCAGAGGTGACATGTGCCTGACATACAAGGCCATGTCCAACCCGGAATTAATGGACATGCTCCACCTCAAAAAATCCAAATCCACCAAAACCACTAGAGCAAGCAACTTAAACCTTAGCACGGATATAAATAGGACGTGCTGGAGGGATAGATTTATCACTCAGAGACTCCCTATGCTGTGGAATAAAATCCCGGTCCATGTGAGGCAGAGCACCTCGCTGGCTCTGTTCAAGAGAAATCTTGACCTGTGGTTGGGAGATCGTAGGTTTATCCCAGGAATCATATCTGTGTCACTGCTGGACAGAGGCACAACGAACTAATGGGCACAGTATTTTTTCATATAAGGGGTGGCGTAAGCCACAAAAATTTGGGCTAGGCTTATAAATGCCTTAGGGCAGATAGCCTAGTATAAACCTATGAACCTATGAACCTATGAACCTATGATGGAGCAAAATCCCTAATAGGGAAGGTATCTCTGATCAGTACTAGCAAAAAATTACGATCCCTCATTAAATCCTCCAAGGCCAGCTTTGAGAGAAAAATTGCACAGGACACCAAAGACAATCATAAGACTTTTTTCAGTTATGTTAGAAACCTGGGATGCAACTCCCTGACTTGTTCTGAGTTGATTCTAAACGACAAAAAATACACTGAACCCGCAGACATCGTCAATATCCTGGCAGACAGGTTCAGTGCAAACTTCTCCACCCCCTCCCCCCCAAAAGAGCAAGTATATATCCCGGCAGAGGGCTGCCTCCCAAACATCTCTGATGCTCAGGTGAATGCTGCCCTCTCCAAAGCAAAAAACACTGCTTCCATGGGACCAGATGGCATCCCAGGTTGTGTCCTACATGAACTCCAAGAGGAACTAATCCCTCAAATAAAACAGCTATACAATCTCAGCCTCACTACAGGATATGTGCCCACAGAATGGCGTACAGCAACAGTGGTCCCGCTCCACAAAGGTGGAGCCTCTTTGGACCCTGGAAACTATCGCCCCATAAGCCTGACTAGCTTAGTCTGCAAGGCTATGGAGAGGATCATCATGGAAGCAACTAAAAAGACCAAGACAAACCAAGGAACTGACAAGATATGAAAACGGAACTTGAAACTAATTAAATAACGAAGCAAACTGATAAACAAAATAAAAACTCGGGTTTAATAGATTAAGCGCTTTCGGAAGGTTCAGTGCCCTTCCTTCCTTGTGAGTTGGATTTAAGACACTTGGCTGCAAATCAAAGCAACACAAAAGGAGTTAAACTTAATATAACATCACAGCAAAGGGAGCTCATTAAGATTCTTAAAGATTGTAGTATTAGGGTTATGAAACCCGATAAAGGGAATGGGCTTATTTTCATGGATCAATGTGTTTATGTTAATAGGATGTTAGCTCATTTAGGGTCAGGACCATACCAAGAAGCTAGTATTAATGAGATTAACACAGCGTATGGCAAAGTTAAAGGCATTTTGGATGACCTACTACTTGAAAATTCCATTGACATTGATTTATATAGGTACTTAACCATTTCATCACCTAGGTTACCAGTTTTTTTCGGGGTGCCAAAAATTCATAAATCAGTGTCAGATCCACCCTTTTGACCTATTGTTGATGGCAGGGGGTCCATTTTGAGTGCGGCAGCTATATATGTTGATAGCTTGCTTAAGCCACTCATTGCAAATGAAACGCAGATTTGCAAGGACTCCTGGAGTTTTTTCAGGGAAATTAAGAAAATTCCATTTAACTCTGAGTATGTTCTTCTTGCAGTAGATGTAAAAGATCTAAATACTGTTATACCTCACAACATAGGCTTGGAGTGGATTAGGGACTTTCTTTTTGATAGGAAAGTTAATGATACTACCATTTGCTTAGTGGAGACCCTTCTAGAGCAAATTCTTATTGCTAATTTTTTCAGGTTTGAAGGGCGTACGTATTTACAGACATCTGGTGTGGCGATGGGCTCACCGTGTGGTGGGGCCTACGCAAATTGCATTATGGCACATTGGGAGAACTCCCTGTTGTTTCAAGATCCTTCATTTAGGATGCATGTCGCCTGGTACACTAGGTACCAGGATGACATGTTCTTCTTATGGGAGGGTTCTCCTGATGACATTCCTCCTTTTATTGCTTCCATTTCTAACTTAACTAACTTTTTGGAATTCACTTATGAATTCCATTACACTAAGATTAGTTTTCTGGATATTTTGTTACACAAGGACGAGCAAAATTTAAGGTTTAAAAGCACTATCTACAGGAAACCTACATATTCTAATGGCTTTCTACACTACTCTAGCTGTCACCCGTACCACCAAAAGAAAGCCGTGGTAAAAGGGCAAATGGTACGGTCAGCTAGGATGGTTTCTGAAGAAGCTGATTTTCTAATTGAATGTGTTAACCTTTCCAATATGTTTTACAATAGAGGTTACCCACGTAACATGGTAGTGGAGATTATGGAAGAGGTCATACACAAGCATAACGCAGGGCATTTTAGCCCTATTTTAAGTACACAATTACCACCACACATAGATGAATGTGAAATCAATGGGGGGCAACACACCAACTTAACTAATAGTGATCGCCAGTACAGTTTAAGGTTTTTATGTACCTTTTCCATAGACCATTACTTTATTAAGGACATTTTATGTAAAAACTGGAGAATCCTATCAAACGACAGGTATTTCCAGGGGAAGTTTGAAGGTCCTCCAGCTATCACATTTAGAAGAGGGGTTAACCTCAAAACCTTACTAGAAGCTGGTAAACCTAAGACAAGAACACACACAACAGGTATGGTAAAATGTGGTTCTTGTAGACAGTGTAGGCTCATAAGAGAGGGACATTTTGTAAAGATTAACAATATTGAATATAAAGTTAGAGGCAAATTTAATTGCCACACTAGGGCAGTGGTTTATGTAGCAACCTGTTCTGCTTGCCACGCTTTCTATATAGGAAAGACAGAGCGCAAGCTGAAACAGCGTATCTACGAGCACACTTACGCTATAACAAAAAAAGAACAAACAAATGCCTTAGCTTGCCACTTGATTGAATATCCAAATCATCAATTTAAATTTACAGTATTGAAACAGGTAGATGACACCCCATACATTGGCCCATGGCAAATTCAGCTCGAGATGGAAGAATTGTATTGGCAAATAAAAACTGCAGCTCACTGCCCCCCAGGTTTAAATGAACAAATATCAATTGCCTACATCCTGAAAAAACTAGCCTTAAACAGATAATTTTATAAGGCAGCTTTAAGATGCAAGCATTTTGTTATAGTTACAATTATACATACCATATAATTCTGTTGAATATTCATATTGGAAAATATGTGGTTAGTTTTTTGTATTGGAGGTCCCCTTATACATTTCTCTTGTAGACTTAATACTATTTTTAGGCTGGCTTCTTTTAAAGCTACAGCTAGCTAATTGTGTTCTTGAAAAGCATTTATTGTGTGTATATATATATATATATATATATATATATATATATATATATATATATATATATATATACCTATATACATAAAAAAGTATCTTCACAATTGTTATGCATACTTGGGAATGTATGAAATAAGGTTGTTTGTCCCCAACACACATTTATAGTTTAATATGGATTTAGTTTTAATGTGGTGTTGACAAACATTTTATGTCTTTTAACTTGTAACTTGTTTTAAGACCCATAGGTCGAGATGATGATAGCTGTCACATGATTGCTCTAATTAATTAACATTTTGATTAATCAATGTTTTAAATGTGAATTGTTGCCTGTGCATTCGTTTGTTTGTTAATTCTGAGGAAGGAAGGGCACTGAACCTTCCGAAAGCGCTTAATCTATTAAACCCGAGTGTTTATTTTGTTTATCAGTTTGCTTCATTATTTACTTAGTTTCTAGTTCCGCTTTCATATCTTGTCAATTCCTAGGATCATCATGGAACTCATAAACAAAGACATCGGGGACCTACAGACACTAGATCCTACCCAGTTTGGCTTTGTCAAGGGCAGATCCCTTCTTTTGAACCTGGTTGACTTCTTCGAAACAGTCACCAAAGTCATAGATGAAGGGAAGGTAGTCCACACAGCCTATCTGGACCTTGCAAAGGCATTTGACACAATACCCCACTCGGGCATCATAGATAAGCTATCCATCTTAAATATAAACCCCTATGTCACAAGATGGGTCGCAAACTGGCTCAAAGACAGAACCCACAGAGTGAGAGTTGCTGGAGCCATGTCCGACTCGAAACCGGTCACAAGTGGCATCCCACAGGGTTCTGTCCTGGGACCACTCTTGTTCGGTATATACTTTTCCGAGGTACAGGCAAACGTGGGAGGACAATGGCTCACCAAGTTCGCAGACGATTGCAAACTGGGCGCCATAATCAACTCTCCAGCTGACACAAACATCCTTCAAAAAGGTCTCACAGAGACAGATAACTGGTGCCAGCGCCATGGTTTAAAGCTAAATGCCAAAAATGTATAGTCATACCCTTTGGCAAAAACAATGTGCCCACAAATTACCACATAGGCAGAAACCCATTAAGTACAGAGAAAGTTATTAGGGACCTTGGGACCCAAGTTGATAGCAATCTTTCCTTTGAAAACCACATTGCCAAAGTGGTTAGAAAGACCTTCTACATAGCCCACCTCATCACGAAGGGTTTCACATCTAGATCAAGAGAGGTAATCGTGCCCTTTTATTCATCCCTCATCAGGCCCATCATAGAATACAATGCCCCTTTTGGGATGTACCTTACCCGACACCTGCAGCAATTAGAAAGACCCCAAAAGTATCTCACCAAGAGGATCAAGGGTCTCAAACAGATGCCATATGCTGCTCGGTTTAAAACTACTCCAGCTCTACTCAGTTGCATACCGCCTACTTCGAGGCGATCTATGCCTGACATACAAAGCTATGTCAAATCCAGAATTAATGGACATGCTCCACCTCAGTAAATCTAAATCCCTTAGAGCCACATGCTAGAGGGACTTGAACCTCAGCACAGAAATAAATAGAACTTGCTGGAGGGACAGGTTCATAACCCAGAGGCTCCCTTTACTCTGGAATAGAATTCCAGTTCATGTGAGGCAGAGCACCTCACTGAATCTCTTCAAGAAGAATCTCGATAGGTGGATGGGGGATCGTAGGTTTGTCCCAGGGATTACTCCCGTGTCACTATTAGACAGAGGCACAGTAAACTAAACCTTAAAAAAGGCACAGTATACTCAAATCAAGGGGTGGCGTAAGCCATACAGAATCGGGCTAGGCTTATAATTGCCCCAGGGCAGATAGCCTAGTATGAACCTATGAACCTATGAACCTATATGACAGAAGGCATGCAGCATGCATGTGATACAGCAGATGGCATGCAGCTCAGACATTAACAGTGTTAGTTAGATTACATCCCTGGGTTGCACACAACAGCAAGCATGTGTCATAGCAGAAGCCATGCATTTCACACAATCATGGTAGTAAGCATGCATCCCTGTGATACACCATATGGACCAGCACAGGTTAACAGTACACATGGCTGATGTGAGGCATATGTCCTTGACATTAACATGTAGTATGACATGTAATCTGCTGATGTGTGCAGTGACATGCATACATGTTTGACACAATGGTGTCCTGACACATGTACAGCGGTGTAATGGTGTCACATTGCAGTGTTGTCTGTATGCCCTACAGATAGAATGCACTTTTAGCAGATGTGTATGACCATTGAGGGTGGTATGAGGCATCTATATTGCTATACAGTGTGAAGTACAGACACAGTGCCATTGCATGGAATCATGAGGCGTCTCTATTGCTATACAGTGTGGAATGCACATACAGTGCATAGCCATGTCTGCGTGCATACTCAGTATAGACATACTGTGGATTGTGACCCACGTCACTGAGGTGTATACACACTAAACCATTCTGTGTCATGTGTGACATGTCAGCGGACAACATACCGATGACACCCCTGCACAACTGCTAACATGTCTTAGCTGCCTGTCAACCATGTCCACACATGGCAGACTGCTCAATACACCATGTTCCACATGACATGGTACCACACACACGAGGTGCACCACTGACAGTGATGTCCAACAGCAGCAAGGGATATGTACAGTATCTCTGGCCTGATGTGGTGTCTGTGTATGTATGTGGAAGCTGTACAGGTGACTACTTTCATGCTGTGACACAGTCATGATGTGCAACACATTGTATGTGGTCAAATTAAGTGACACCTCCACAAGCTGTGCACAGGCTGTTAGTATGTCCAGTGTTCCACATCTACTATATAACCATTCAACAAAGGCTATATTTGGACCATGTGTAGACAATGTGCAACAGGGTGTACACACACACATACACATCACATCTACTGTGTGTTACTACATGTCTCTGGCCATCCTCCATGGCCATGTGTGAACATGTGTTGGTCAGATGTGTGTGATGGCCGTCTATGTCACATGTCTGTGTTGTCCCATATGACATACACCCATAGATGTCAGATACTCCAGTGTCCACAGGGTTATACAGACAAAGAGTTGTATGTTTGGTATGTGGGGTATGTTTTATGGGATAGCGTGACAATGTTGCAGCTGGATGACTGCATGTCTGGGACATGTCAGCTGGCACATCACAATGTCTGTACTCATTGCAGGGGCACATTCCACAATGGTGGATCATGTGGGATGCCCATATCCCAGCTCACTGTATAGTACTGTTTGCGTACCCCACATGTGTTGTTCTGATGTATAGTACATATTCCTACATTGAACAACGCCTCCACCGTTGTATGGACAGCTATCCACACATCTAGCAATGGCAGTTACTGTGGGTTCATGTTGTTGTTTCATTTGGTTTTTATATATTGCACATGGGTAGCCAGTGTGATTGATGAAAGCTGCGACCTGTATATCGTGACTGGACCATACATTATGTGTACATGTGTTAAGTGGCCACATGGCGAATAGATCTGTGCATTCACATGCCTGATACTGATAACTGTCTCACCTGCAATGGACTGCTGTATAGTATGCGGCATGTGTGTAAACATACCTTGCATATGATGGTACATTACATAGTGTACAGTGACACATGCGACTAAATGGGATATAATATTTATATGTGCAGTAGTGACTTACCAGGCAACTCCAGGCTCTGTGGTTGGGAGACACCCACCTCCACGATGGCAGCTAGAGTTTGTGGATGCTGTTCTGATAGGGTCCCCATGCTGGCCAGTAGCTCCTCGATAGGTGTGAGTAGGGGCTGGGTTGGTGGCCCACCACCTGTTCTACCTTGTTCCCTGGCGATTGCATTGGCGCGCTATTTTGCATGTCGGATCAAGTCCATGCAGTGTCTGCGCACCTGCTGGTAGGTGCGGTTATGGCCACCCACATCATTGACCCTCCTGCAAAGTTCCTGCCACAGGTCATCACGCTGCTGGGCATGCTGAGGCACATAGCTGAACAGTACCTCATAGTTATCATGGAGGTATGGTATGAGGGCATCATCCTTCAAGTGGCTATATGCCAGCAGTCGTGATCGAGGCATTATCTGTAAGACATAATGATGGAGACAGGTCACAGCATCTCAGAGATGCACAGAGATACAGATGCACAGTCATGTGTATTACATTTATTACTTATGAACAGTTGCCTTTTCAAATCGTCATGACACTCACATGACTGACATGTTTGTTTCACACACATGTAACACCCGATGGGGATTAGATATTATCACCATATACGTGTGTCACCTCATTACATTGCTCATACTCCATGTGAATGCTGTTGTGATGTGGGTATGTCTGTTTGCCTGTACTGGTGTTCCTACCTATCAGCACATGCCTGGATGTGTGCACATTAATGCTGTTGACCTTGACGCCTCTACGGACCCTGGTAATTACCGCCCCATAAGCTTAACAAGTCTAGTCTGCAAAGCTATGGAGAGGATCATAATGGAGCTCATAAACAAAGATATAGGGGACTTGCAGACATTGGACCCGACCCAGTTTGGCTTTGTCAAGGGAAGATCATGCCTTTTGAACTTGGTCGACTTCTTCGAAACAGTCACCAAGGCCATTGATGAGGGAAAGGCAGTCCATACAGCCTACCTTGACCTTGCAAAGGCTTTCGACACAATACCCCTTTCGGGTATTGTAGAAAAACTTACCAGCTTAAATGTAAACCCATATGTCACAAGATGGGTTGCAAACTGGCTTAAGGACAGAACCCACAGCGTTAGAGTTGCTGGCGCTGTGTCAGACTCCAAGCCGGTCACAAGTGGTGTCCAACATAGGAGGACTTTGGCTGACAAAGTTTGCAGACGACTGCAAACTGGGCGCCATAGTGGAAAGTGCATCAGACACGGATATCCTTCAGAAGGGACTCACGGAAACAGATAGCTGGTGCCAGAGCCATGGCCTGAAGTTAAACGCCAAAAAATGTATAGTCATACCCTTCGGGAAAAACAAGGTAACCCCAAGCTACCATATAGGTGGCAATCCACTAAGCACAGAAGAGGTTATCAGGGACCTGGGGACCCAGGTTGACAGTGGCCTTTCTTTTGACACTCACATTGCTAAAGTGATTAGAAAGACCTTCTACATTGCCCACCTGATCATGAAGGGATTCACATCCAGATCTAGTGAGGTTATTGTTCCCCTGTACTCTTCACTTATCAGACCAATGATCGAGTACAATGCCCCATTCGGGATGTATCTCACCCGACATCTGCAGCAATTGGAGAGACCCCAAAGTTCCTCACCAAAAGGATAAAGGGACTCCAAAATCTGTCATATGCTGCCAGATTGAAGAAACTCCAGCTCTATTCAGTCGCATACCGTCTGCTCAGAGGTGACATGTGCCTGACATACAAGGCCATGTCCAACCCGGAATTAATGGACATGCTCCACCTCAAAAATCCAAATCCACCCAAACCACTAGAGCAAGCGTCTTAAACCTTAGCACGGATATAAATAGGACGTGCTGGAGGGATAGATTTATCACTCAGAGACTCCCTATGCTGTGGAATAAAATCCCGGTCCATGTGAGGCAGAGCACCTCGCTGACTCTGTTCAAGAGAAATCTAGACCTGTGGATGGGAGATCGTAGGTTTACCCCGGGAATCATCTCTGTGTCACTGCTGGACAGAGGCACAACAAACTAATGGGCACAGTATTTTTTCATATAAGGGGTGGCGTAAGCCACAAAAATTTGGGCTAAGCTTATAAATGCCTTAGGGCAGATAGCCTAGTATAAACCTATGAACCTATGAACCTATATGTCACATATCATCACATACACTGCCTTCACGGACATGGGCAGTGACAATGCAGACATGCGCATGGAAACCTTTACAACCATGTGTTTTGCCATATACATCTACACGGCACTGTACAACAGTTCATCCTGCCACATATCGCCAGTGTTGCACGTGATACACATGGGACAATGGCTAGCCGGATGGTATTCGCAGGAATGGTTATCAACTATAGCATGTACGGCCAAGATCATGTAGTAGTGTGTATGCCCTGGACCATGTGTGGGCATAGAATGTCAGGTTTTCTAGCTGTATCTGACAGCCATGTTCCCGGCGAAAGGTGAATCAGTGCCACATTACTGATCCAGACAGTCACTGATACATCTACCATGTGGTCATCGCACCATGTATGACAGAGATGACATGTGCAGCTTTGCTGGACAGGGTTGCATGGTATGGAAGGTGTATGTTACATGTATGGCACAGGGATCTGTCCAGCATGTGGCGACCCTTGTACTAGGATGGTGGCTGTCCATGATGTATGTCTTTCAGATCAGGATATGTACATGTAGCATGTCCAACGTCACAGTGTTGCACATGTCTTTATGCAGGATAGGCAGCATACTGCATAGTGGAGATGAGGATTGTGAAGGCTGGTGATGCCCATCCAAGTATGGCCAATACCCCTTAAAGGTGATATGTGATCCGATATTGGTCACGTGAGTGCTGAGTATGGCTGTCCAATGATCTCTATGCTCATGGATGGCACCCTGTCATTACTTGGGTTGCCTATTATGACTACCTAATAGGCCTGGTGATGTCACTAGCTCATGGAGGTAAACTGCACAGCACTATCCCTTACACACAGTGTCCATAATGTTGACCGCTGCCGAGGTGGTAGTTAATGGGTACAGGGTTATTAACATAGTGGTGGCAATGCAATAAGCAGCTGTCAGATTGTGCACATATGTCATGCACCTCACCCACAAAGCCCATACTGTATGTTGTCCACAACACTGAGTCAGCTATTGCTCCTAGGTCATGGCCATTCACATTCTCACATATGCAGATGCCACCCATTTGTCTGTGTGGTATGGGCTACAATGACAGGGGAGTACAACACATTAACCCTGTTTTACTGTAGCTGCCACTGGTTTGCTATGCACATGTCACTCAGACACCTTTTGTAGTGTTGCTTCTGTGAACAGGCCACTGGTAGAACACTCCTGTGACATACAATGGTACATGTAGTATACTGAGTGTAGGTGGAACACAGTGTGGGTGATGATGTCCTCTGACCTGTCACAGGTATGCTATGCAGTGTGTATTCATCAGTACTGTCATCTACATCTGTACTGCTAACATCTACGTTGATTAAGGTTCATAGGCTTTCAGACCATACTCAGCAGGGTAGTAGTACTGTGCCTCCCATTATGAGCGGCGTCTCCACTTTGTGGGTTGTGATAACTGTTAGTGTGATCCATTCTGTATTTTCACAGACTGCCATGAACCTATGTTTTACATGGCAGTGTATGTGTAGAGCCAACTGTTTTGCCATATGTGTATTATATGACCAGGGATTTGGACAGGTCACATGCAGCCAGAGTGTACCTTGTACCATCATAGTTATGGTTATAGGGGCTCTGTCATGTTCATGGATATGTGATTGTGTACCTATTGGGGGGCAGTGAGTTTACATTATCCAACACCCTGTCTGTAATTCTTATTCATGCTCAGCACTTGTTCAGAACATGTACACACTTTATGAGCTACTAATTACTTTATCACTCAATCCTACTCATTTCCTACAGGTAAACACTGTTTGTCCTTACATTTCCAGCATGCTTACAGTACAACAGCTGTTGTACACACTTACCTCACATATCTTGTGAGTAATGGTTGACTAGACAGGCATATCCAAATGTCAATTAGCAGTGTTATTGCCTGTCTATATGATGAATGTGGGCAACATGTGGCAATATAGTAATCAGCTCATGTACACGTCAATGCTCACCTCCTAACATACGACTCTACAGCCTGTGGGAGATGCACATATGTAGCCATGCTGGAGGTAATGCTCTCTCCAACCTGACAATCATGTGGGGATGTTAAACATTTGCAGCACACCCCACTCATCACATAGTCTCAGTAGATCTCCACCACCACAGGCTACACATAGTAAGAGTACAACATTTGTGGAGCCTCACCATACTACTCTATGTAGGCAATAGAGGCAGCCCACATCACCAAACACAACACCAATTACTTATAGCCAACAGACTCATGTGTGCCCATCAACTACAGCCAATAGGGTGTTATAACATACCCAACACACTAGTCATAGGTGACTCTGTAGGCGGTCACACTGATGTCCCACTCAGCAGGCCACACAAGGTGATAGTCACTGTCATCTGGCTGTCGGGTAACAGGATCCACAACATGACCTATGCACTCTGGTCACTCCTCAGCAGGTACAATATGACTGTCATTCTCCACGTTAGTGTGAATGCCCTGAGATGTAACTTCCTGGACTACATGTTCAGGGACATGCAATAGCTCTCCGATCCTGTAGCCCAGGCAGGTATCGCCCTAGCCCTGAGAAGCATTCTGCATTAGTCCAGACTGATGACACAGTAGAACAACAGAATTATTCACATCAACAGTTGCCTATGCTTCTGGTGTCATTCCAAGGGTATCCAGTATCTGTCTGCTTTGACTTACATGGTCGACAAACCACAATGCTTTGCCACAGATGGCCTGCACCTGTCGGCCCTGGAATTATGAGTAACATCTCAGGCTCTTGCTGCTTCTATACTGACTGTTTTAGACACATTTCAGACACATATTCACCACCAGAACAGGTACAGGCAAGCAAAACCTGAAGGTATTGTTACTCAGTGCTTGACATCTTCATCTCAAATGCACACATCCGAGGCACTCCTTATCATGGACCACTTTGATGTCTCTGCAGTGACTGTGACCTACTTCTAGACTCCGGAGAGCACCCTTGCACTGACAGGCTATTACACAGATTACACCTTTCAGTCATGTAACCAGGACCGGAACACTCACGGCGGAGGTGTGTCCATATTTCACAGGGATGTACACACCTCCATGCTGGTTGCTTAGCACGATGCATCAGAGGCAATCCAAGTGCAACTAACTGTGGCCAGAACTGCTATACAAATTGCAGCTTGCTACGGATTCCACACCATACCCCATGGTTAATGGCCCTCATTTCTTGGTGTACTGGAAAGTAGGGTTCAAACAGTAACTACTGATGTGACACTGACCCTACCTCACACCTAATTGTAATACCTACTCACATACCGACACATTAGGTCAACACTTTCATGGGTTAATAAACTCCATTCGGCTGGATCAACCTATACACACCACCACCAAGGCCAACAATATCGTAGACCTGGACATTACCAACATGTGTGACTGGTGTTACACACCAGGGGTACCCCCTCGTTGGTCAGTTCCGAATGTATGCTAATCACCCTTGTTATCCACATCCCGGAACCACACCCTTCATGGAAAACACAGTACAATATTTCTACAAAGCCAACTTCATGCTTTGTATTACAGAAGTAGTAAATGCCATGACACCCATGCAGATGGACAATATAGTTACAAATGCAGAAACATTCCCAACTGCACTTCATTAGCGCTTACACGACTGCATGAATCATGCTATCCCAAACAGAGCCATGACAGTACCCACAACATAACGGATGCCCCTCTGGGGGTCCACTGCCATGGACATACTGCAGGACGGAAGGAGACAGTTGCAAAGTAGGGTACACTCCCATGGGTGGGGTAGCTCCCTAGTCAGCCTCAGTATGATTCTGGGATCCCTTCTTAGATCCTCCAACACTAGCTATGTAAACATTACTGCAACACATTCAAAGGACTACCACTAAGCGTTATGGAGGTATGTCACTACTCTCGATGGCAATACCCATATCTGCTCTGACATACAACGGTTAGGCAGAAACATTACAGAACCGACTGATATTGGCAACAACCTGGCAGCTAACTTTACACCCCTCTCACACCCTAAAGGGCCCACATCTATACAGGATCAATGCAGAGTCCCTGTGGTCACAACTGCGCTATCCAGACCTGCTCTCTCTAAAGCCTGGAACACACACTCCATGTGACCATCCAACATCCCAGGCTGTGATTTACACAAACCTCAGAACGACATGGCTCCCCATTTGGGCACCAGATTCACTAAGAGCCTTCTATCAGGCATTGTGGACCCTGAATGGCACACAGCAACAGTTATCACACTACACAGAGGTGGTGCCACAATGGACCAGAGGAACTATTGCCCTATAAGCCTGACTAGACTATTCTGCAGGGCTATTGAGAACGTTATCATGGAAGTCATTCACAGAGACATTGTTGGCCTCCAAACCTTTGATACCTCCCAGGTTGGATTTGTTAGGGCCACACCATGGCTCCTACACCTGGTGGAGTCCTGTGAGACAGTTACCAAGGTAGTAGAGGATGGTAAGGGGGTCCACACAGCCTACCTTGTCCTCTCATTGGCTTTCAACACCATTCACCATTCTGGTATTGTCAATATACACATCCACCTGCACAGCGACCCATACATCTTGAGACTTTATGAAAAGTGGATCACAGACAGGACACACGCGGTGAGGGAAGCATACCACAGTTCCTACTGTACATCAGTTACAATTGGCATACCCCAGTCCTCGGTCAAAGAGACCCTCATGTTCGTTATATGCTTCCCTGAGGTACAGTCTAGCACAGAAAGACTTTCCTTGAATAGGTTTCCAGACGACTGCAAACTAGGGGCCATGATTGATTCACCAGCTAATATACACACCATCCATAAGGATATCTCTGTGACGGATACCTGGTATTGGTAACATGGCCTCAAGCAGCATGGCAGATGATGCATAGACATCTCCTTTGGATTACAACAATCACCCTGTGACTATCACATAGGTGGTAGTCCCCTACATACATAAGACATTATAAGGGATCTTAGTACACACGTAGATAGCACCCACTCCTTTGATAACCTTATTGCCAAGGGAGCGTGGATATCCTTCTACATGACCACCCTAATCTGTAATGGTTAGATAGCACCCACTCATTTGATAATCTTATTGACAAGGGGGCGTGGATATCCTTCTACATGGCCACCCTAATCTGTAATGGTTTGTAGCTGGAACAGAGGCTGCCATTATACCTCTATACTCCTGACTTATGAAACACATTCAGGGGTACAACACCCCCTTTGGGGTGTACCTTATGGGACAGCAATGGCTTTAAATACCACAACATTAACGCACCAACAGTATTACTCACCTCCAAAGAATGACGTATGCAGCACAACTACTGAAACCCCAACTGTAGTCATTTGCATACTGCATACTCAGAGCTGACCTCTGCTGAACATACAAGACCCATGTCCACACCAATATTGATGGATTTACTCCACATAAGCAACATAAGCAAAAGCCACTGAGAACAACATGCTCTTGTATATGTACCCAAAGGCAATGATGACTAGGACGTGGTGGAGGGATACATTCCTGAAATGGACACTCACCATGCTTTGGAACATGATTCCTATGTACATTAGGCAGGGACCCTCACTAGCACTCCTCATGAGATACCTCGATGGGTGGATGGGGAACAGACATGTATGCCAGGGATTACTGCAGTGGCTGTACTGTACACAGGTGCAGGAAACAAATGGCTGTGCTGTTCACAGGCACAGGACACTAACCTAGGGAGGTGCCGCCAGTGACAACACTGTATTAGGGCTTACAAATGGACTTGGCCCGACAGCATAGTACCTAACTATGAACCTATGAAGCTATTACATGTCCTATGTGCATGGATAATTGTGTAGCTCTTCCATTTCAATTAGCTATCATGCTGTTACATTGTCTGGTGACTACAAGACATATGTATCCTTTTATTGTGTATTGTACAGTCCAATGCACATACCTTATGTTTGCATAATATACCAGTCATGCTATGTAAAATATTTGACTTATCTACCTACAATACTTTACTTTTCACATATTTGAAACCATATCCCATAATGCAAAGCATAATTGCACAGGAGGACCACCTTAGGCATGTTATTCTCATTATACACCCATACATATGCCAACTGTTACAGTATATCAACATAAACTATCCCATGTTATGGCACGTACTTGTTGGACAAACCCTACCACCAACAGCATCTGGAGTGGAATTGTTATGTTTAAAGCCCTTATGTAGCATCCCTTGTGGTGTCTGAGGTGTTTACCTTGTGGCCCACAGCAGTACACACAATTTCTACAAGTGTTACTATGCTCAAGAAGACATCACTACATAATATGTTTTCCCACTATCTGCATCGCATACACTTTCATTAATACAGAACAGGCACTACATACACTAACATACTGAGTGTTCTACATACCTTCTTAGTGGTCCGAGTATACGATAATATCTGTGTTACTCCTTTCCTCTTTAAACAATTCAATGGTATGAGCATACTGTTTGAATGTATGGCAAGCCATCGTTTTATACGTAGATACCTGTAACATGTGGTATCCTGCCACCAATTGGTGTTCCGGAGTAAATTATTACATGCAGATCAGCTGTGCAGCTACTCCATTGGCCAATTACATGGCAACAGTGGTGTATAATTGAATACTCCACTTGGGTGTTGTCCTTTTGCCCTACTTTCGAGGGAGACGGTCTGGATGTATTGTATTGTGATGAATTGCAACAGCTATATGGAGAGACACAGATACTTTGAATTCATGTCCCCCATGGATTTTGTGTGACGGCTAGAGTATATAGTTCTACATGTGAGTGTAGCTGTTATCGCAACTGTCTGATACGACACTACTGAAAACAAAACCTGTAACATCAGCGTATGTTCCATTGTACAGCAGCAACAATTTCACATGGCGCCATTGCAAGTGTGTCTCTCACAAGGTATGTTAACACTTCTGCAGATGTCATTGAGTGAGTGGATGTTTGTGATGCTATTACAGTCTGTATTGCAATTGTTTCAGGTGTGGGGGAGATGTAGGTGGGTGTACATAACAGATAAAGGTTTGTGGGGATTGCATTTAAACATATTCCATATGTGTGTGGGGGCCCCTTCTCTAATTGAAGACCTGTCATTTAGTAGACTAATACTATGGTTATTGCAGGCTTATTCATTAAACCATTGTTAATTGGTTCCTATATAGCATGCAGGTGATGTTGATCCTTCAATCCCTCCGAAATACATCGATATGTACTGAACTGTTGCTACATGAAAGCTGTCTCATGTATTTCTGTCACAAATATTTGCACTCATTGCAGTTGTGTTGGTGACTCCAACTCTTTGGCTTGGGTTGCCACCTTTTCAATTGGCCATACTGGGACATTTGCAGGGCACACATCAGGGTTTAGAGGCCGACACAAACCCACTGTCAGTACAAAGGATAGAACTTACTTTTGCCCTAAATTAAACCTTATTCTTGTAGCACTTTAGCTGCTTATTATGTTTCTTGTACAATTTACGTATTTGAGAGACGGACATAACTATTTCATGCAACTATTACTTAATATATGGGACATCATTATGTCCTACAATCTCGGTACATTTGCCCTTTTTAATATTTGTTGTCAGGAAACAACTGCCCAAAGAGGGACTGTCCCTCTCAAAGTGGGACAGGTGGTAACCGTATGCCTAAGGCCGGCTATGACCACAACTACTGTAATAATCTACCTCTGAGTTAGCATGAACAGACCCACGATGCAAACACACACACACAGGCACACACACACACACACACACACACACACACACATACACACACACACACACACACACACACACACACACACACACACACATTACAGTCCCATGGAAACACACACCACACTCTCAACACGCACTTACACACACTACAGCAATCGGAATCACACTTAAACACAGTACCTACCTCGACCGCAGCACTGGCAGCAATAACTAAATGTCCCTTAACATCGTGATAATATTACTCACGGTTATACTGTTCTGGTACTGTGGTCTTTCAGTCTTTAAGCCTCGTGATTAAGCGTGTCGGTATGTAAAGCATTCGGTAGTTGGCAGTATCCTATTCATTTGTACCTCCATGGTTGTGTACATGTCATTAACCTGTGTATATAATCGCAGATATATGTATTTCCATATATATCGACATACATCTCTCTATCACCCTTTCTATCCCTATGAGAGAGAGTGTACACACCTTTCGTTGGGTACATGGCGGTGTATTCTGTTTGCTGAACCCCGCCTTTTTGTATTTTAACCTGTCACACTACACAACTGCCATTGGTACATCTCGGGTAGCTTAGTGGTAGGTGATTGTGTACATGGTTGCGTGTTCTACTCCTGCCAGTGGTCGTTTTACCTCTCAGACCAGGCACTGTTAGTACATGGGTGAATAATGCTGGTTTCACCTGTTCTGGACATCCTTGACCGTGATCTGCGCGGAATTCGGCAAAGCTTAGACCTGTTTTGCACATATCCATGTAGTCCTGTTTAAACGACGCTTACCGTCACTTGCCGCTGCATAAACCCACTAACATGTGCTTACACGTGCTCTAATGACCTACATCCAACATCCATTATTCGTGCCATCGGGATTACATAACGGACCTTGCAGGACGTGGAACCGGGTATATACATGACACAGTCAGTGGCTTTACCACTTGGTCATCTGGTGTTTGTACAGGTGTTAATGGTGTTTTGTATGTGGACTGTACTATGGCTGTTCCTTCATTCTGCAGTCAAATGTGTAACTCAGTTAGTTTACATATGGATGATACCACTTCATGATATGTCCAAGTGATGTTTAATGGATGTGCTCCAGCATTGGGAATCTATATCAGAGTGAGCCACACACTGTAATGTGCTACACCTTGACACAACCATAACTGGAGAATGCTGGAGTGGCGGATACCTGTCATGGGTACTCCCCATGCTTTGGCACTACATCCCTAATTACATTATATGGAGGCCCTCATTAACACACTGGGGAATCCATGCAGAGTAGGTGGGGAACAGTGGTTACACAGGTGGATCCTGCAATTGGCTCTACTCCACAGAGGGACAGTTGGTTGACCGATGGGATGGCGATAGCAGATACATTTTGCCTAGGCTGCTGAATGGCCTCTGACAATTGGGCATGTACCTACCGATGTACCTAAGAACCTATACATACCATATCAACATATGCTGTTAGCTTCATTTACTGTTCAGGTGTTGACTTTCCTTGTTCTAATAGCTGTTGTGTGTGCAATAGTTGAGGGCTGCCTATGTAGGATTCACACAGTAGGCCACCTATACATTACAATTTGCAGGTGGTCGTGTGTGTGTGCCATTCATTTTACTGTGTGTGCAGGTAGAGAAGTGTGTCAGTCCGTAGGGGCCTACACTGTCAGTGTATGTGCTATACGTTCCCTCTTTGCCAAGGCGTGGACATATTGGGCATGCCTCCGTCTGCCTACTGGGGCTGGCACAGGTTGTTCGTGGTCTGAATCCCTCTGTGCCTGTGATGGCCTTGGCAATTGCAGTGGGCTATGAGGGCCTTCACCATTATGTCCCTGCTGCAGCTGTTTCCACAGGATCATATTATGCAGCATGGCACATACTATGAAGATGTGGGCACACATGCTTGGAGAGTACTGTAAGGCTCCACCAGATATGTCCAAGCAACGGAACCATGATTTCAGCATCCCAAACACACGCTCTATGATGATTCTGGTTTGTGCGTGTGCCTCATTATGGTGTTCTTGCATGGGTGTGTGTGCATTTCTGATGGGAGTCATCATCCATGGCTCCAGTGCATAGCCAGCATCCCCCACAAGGTGGCCATATGGGATGTCCCCCCTGACAAATATCTGATACAGCTGTGAGGCATGCCAGATGTGGGAGTCATGGTAACTTCCAGGGCTGCCAGCACACACATCTGTGATAATGCCCTGGGCATTGCACACAACCTGGCAGTTGATGGAGTGGTATCCCTTGAGGTTTATGTAGTGCCTACCATGGTCTCCGGGTGGTGACTTGATATGTATGTGCGTGCAGTCTATTACACCCAGTACCTCCGGGTAGTGTGCCACATGGTGGAAGAGATGCATATTGCTGGCCAACTCCTCCTGAGTTCGGGGGAAGTATATATGCTCACTGGCATGTGGTAACATGACATCCAGGAACTGCTGGAGTACCCTGGATGCTGATGCCTGTGAGATCCCCATGATATCTCCAGTTGGCCTTTGAAAGGTACCTGTGGCTAGTATTCTCAGGCTTACACATACCTTCGTGTCCACTGCGATGGGTTCCCCTCTGTTGATTCTGGCTCTCAGGCATGGCCGGCACAGCTCAACTATTTGCTGTATGATGTCCCTGTCCACCCTGTAACGCTCTACTATCTCCAGATCATGTAGCCCCTGGTAGGTTACCCTTGGTCTGAGCACTCTTCTCCTCCTCCGGGGCCTGAGGTGGTTGTCAGCATCGTCCTCCACAACACCTTCAGTCTCCAGCACATGCTGATGAATCACAGCTATGGCAGCTCTCAACAAGTACATTGTAAAAGTTCCCCATCTGTTTACACCGATGGTGCAGTGTTTGGGAATACACAAGTGTGTGTGAGGTGTCTTCACACTTTATACTATTGTGCTTTGAACACTGATGATGTCATAGGGTGTGTATGTACATTTGGATCTGTAGGGTATCTTGTGTTTTACCATAGATACTGCTATTGTGCTGCCTTTGGTGTTAAATTACATTTAGCTGCCGTGGATTACCTCTTGCCCTTGCCTCCACTTTTCTTAACAGTTCCCCTCCCATTGTCTGGCATGCATTCAGCAGCCTGCTTTCTTGTTTTGTACTTTCCCGAACTAGGATTGTCTTGCAAAATGTGTTCTAGTGCCAATCTACTGCAGGTTTGCTTTGCTCGGTGGTTACAGTTCTCTTTTCTTTGCAATCCGACACCTCTCCTATCCTGTTCTGCAGGGTGCTGCTAGCACTATGTGAGTTAATAGGTGTTAATTGGTCAGTTGTACTCCAACTACCCTACTGTAGAATTTCCTTATTGTCTTCCCCTAAACTTCCTTTTTGGGCTGTGGTGCATGGCGTGAGTCCGCTAACCTGGTTTCAGGCACATTTTCATCCACATACATGTGCACTTTCGGGCACCATGTGTGCTCTCAGCTGAGCAAAGCTATACCTACATCCACGCCCCTGTCCTGCGGCTTTGCTTAGCAATGGGCAGCCTGGATTTGCATTGCTCCAATGTGCTTACAGCTGCAGTGGCACACCCCACTGCT
>NC_056729.1:1662507973-1662620473 GCF_019279795.1 Protopterus annectens
TACGGCTTTGGTGACCGCTTCAAAGAAGTCTATCAGGTTTAGGAGACATGTTCTGCCTTTTACAAACTCGAACTGGGTAGGTTCCAGAGTTTGGAGATTACCAATGTCATTGTTCATAAGTTCCATGATGATGCATTCCATAGACTTGCAGACCAGGCTCGTCAGGCTAATGGGGCAGTAGTTCCCAGGGTCTGTGGTGGCTCCCTCTTTGTGGAGTGGGATAACCATTGCTGTGTGCCATTCAGTGGGTACAAAGCCTGAGGTGAGGCTATGATTGAACTTGGTGCTTAGATGGGGTGCCAATTCATTCTGAAGTTCGTGTAGAATGCAGCCTGGGATGTTGTCAGGTCCCATGGATGCTGTGTCCTTGGCTTTGGAGAGTGTAGTTTTTACCTGTGCAGCCATGATTACAGGAACTTTGCATTCTTCCCATATAGAGATGGGCCCTTTAGGGGGTGAGGGGGGGGGGGGGTAAAGTTAGCACTAAACCTATCTGCCAGGATGTTGGCAATATCAGTTGGTTCTTTATATTTAGTGCCATTGTGCTGTAACTCAGAGCAAATCTGAGTGTTGCCATTGAGATTGTTGGCATAGCTGTAGAATGCTTTGTGGTTGTCTTTAGAATCTGTGGCAATTTTGTTTTTGTAACTAGCTTTTGAGGATTTTATGAGGGATCACAGCTTCCTACTGAGGCTGACCATGGAGTTCCTCCAATCATGGGATTTTATTCTTTTTTGCAACAGTTTCTTTCTTCTGTTGTAGAGTTTGTTTCTGGCAGGGAACCACCAGATTGGCTTCCTTTTTTTGGAGGATAGCATCTTGGTTCTGTTAGGGATAGCACGATGCATGCACTTGTGTAAGTGCTTATAAAGTGCATTTGTGTAGGATTCAGCAGTCGTACCTCTATTGTCCATCTGCATGGGTGTTGTGAAGTTTGCCACTTCTGTCTTAAGAAACGTGAAGTTGGCTTTGGAGAAATGTTTTATGGTAGTTTCCCTAATGGGGGGTTGGGGAGATGGGATGTGGATGTCTAGGGTGATTAGCTTGTGGTCGGATCTGACCAGTGAAGAACTGACCTCTGGTGTGGAACACCAGTCGCCCATGTTGGTAATTACCAGGTCTAGGATATTGCTGCCCCTGATGGGGGTGTGGATAAGTTGATCCAAGGCATTAGAATTTTTGAATTCCAGAAAATGTTGAGCAAAAGAGTTGGTACATGAGTAGTTTTCCCAGTTAATGGTGGGGTAGTTGAAATTGCCCATTATTAGGGTTTTGCATTGTACCCTAATATTTTCCAGTGTATCAAGAAATGAGGAGTGGGAATCCTGGAACATGGTGGGAGATCTGTAGCAAGTTACAATTTGGATTGCTGTCTTGCCCAGAGTTAGTTGCATTTGGATAATCTCGGATGCATTATGCTGAGGAACTAGCCTGGAGGTGTGGATTTCCTTAATGAATATGGACGTGCCTTTGCCTTTAGTGTTTCGGTTCAGGTTAGGTGGCTGAAAGGTGTTGTATGAATTATAGCCAGAGTCCCTCCATGTTTCATAGGTTCATAGGTAGATACTAGGCTATCTGCCCTAGGGCATTTATAAGCCTAGCCAGAGTGTATTTGGCTTCCACCTCCCTATTAGATTAGCCTACTGTGCCTCTGTAAAGTAGGTCACAGAAGGTACCCTTTTAAGATTAGTTTACTGTGCCTCTGTCTAGCATGGACACAGGAGAGATCCCAGGGGTGAATTTGCGATTTCCCATCCATGCGTCCAAATTCCGCTTGAAGAAGGTCAGCGAGGGGCTATGTCTAACATGAATTGGGATTCTATTCCAGAGTGAGGGGAGCCTCTGGGAAATTAATCTGTCCCTCCAGCATGTCCTATTTATTTTTGTGCTGAGGTTTAGGTCCCTGGAGCGTGTAACTCTAAGGGACTTGGATTTTTTGACGTGGAGCATGTCCATTAATTCTGGGTTTGACATGGCTTTGTACATCAGGCATAGATCGCCTCTGAGTAGGCGGTAAGCAACTGAGTAGAGCTGGAGTTTCTTTAGTCGAGCTGCATAAGACATCTGTTTGTAGCCCATGATCCTCTTGGTGAGGTACTTTTGGGGTCTCTCCAGTTGCTGCAGGTGTCGGGTAAGGTACATCCCAAAAGGGGCATTGTATTCAATTATGGGCCTGATGAGTGATGAGTAGAGGGGCACAATGACCTCTCTTGATCTAGATACGAACCCTTTCGTGATAAGGTGGGCTATATAGAAGGTCTTTCTAACCACTTTGGCAACATGATTATCAAAGGAGAGATTACTATCTACGTTGGTCCCCAAATCTCTAATTACTTCTTCCATACTTAATGGATTACCACCTATGTGGTAATTTGTGGGCACCTTGTTTTTCCCAAAGGGGATGACTATGCACTTTTTAGCATTTAGCTTGAGGCCATGGCTCTGGCACCAAGCATTCATCTCTGTGAGACCCTTTTGGAAGATGCTTGTGTCAGCTGGAGATTCAATTATGGCCCCCAGTTTGCAGTCATCTGCGAACTTTGTCAGCCATAATCCCCCCGTGTTAGCCTGTACCTCAGAGAAGTATATACTGAACAAGAGAGGTCCCAGAACTGAGCCCTGTGGGACGCCACTTATAACTGGTTTGGATTCGGACATTGCCTGAACTTCTGAGAAGTAGTGGTCGGCAGTCTGACTTGGATACATTCTGGCTAGGCTTATAAATGCCCTAGGGCAGATAGCCTAGTATGAACCTATGAACCTATATAAATTTAAAATGGGTGGCGAAAGCCAAACACATTCTGGCTAGGCTTATAAATGCCCTAGGGCAGATAGCTTAGTATGAACCTATGAACCTATGAGTCTGCTACTTTCACACTGTGGGTTCTATCTGTGAGCTAATTTGCAACCCACCTAGTGATATAGGGATTGATGCCTAGTTTTGTGAGTTTATCAATAACTCCTGAATGGGGAATGGTATCAAAGGCCTTGGCCAGATTGAGGTAGGCTGTATGAACTGCCTTGCCCTCATCCACTGCTCTGCTGACTGACTCAAAAAAGTCAACCAGGTTGAGCAGGCATGATCTACCTTTCACAAAATCAAATTGTGTGGGATCTAGAGTTTGGAGATTCCCTATATCCTTGTTAATTAGGTCCATGATGATGCGCTCCACAACCTTACATATCAGACTCATCAAGGTAATGGGGCGATATTTCCCACGGTCTGTAGTCACTCCCCCTTTATGGAGAGGGTGAGCCATTCGGTAGGGACAAAACCTGAGGCGAGGCTGTGACTGAACAGGGCACACAGATGTGGTGCCAATTCACTTTGTAGTTCATGTAGAACACATCCAGGGATATTGTCAGGTTCCATGGAAGCTATATTCTTGGCCTTGGACAATGCAACTTTAACCTGTGCTGCAGTAATGCGGGGTGCCTGGCATTCCTCCAGTATTGTGATTGGTCCTTTGGGGGGTAAAGTTGGCACTGAATCGGTTGGCCAGTATGTTGCCAATATCTGTTGGCTCAGTATAGGAGGTACCATTGTGCAGGAACTCAGAGCAGACCTTGGTATTGCCATGGAGATTCTTGGTATAACTATAGAAGGCTTTGTGGTTGTTTTTGCTGTATGTCGCAATTTTGCCTTCATAGATGGATTTAGTTGTTTTGATGAGGGATTTTTATTGAGGCTAATAAGGGTGTTTTTCCAGTCTTGGGACTTCACCTTTTTCTACAACAGTTTCTTCCTTCTGTTGTAGAGTTTATTAATGGCAGGTGACCACCAGATTGGCTTCCTTTTTTGGGAGAAGAGCATATTGGTTCTGTTGGGTATGGCTAGTTCCATGCATTTATGTATGTGTTCCACTGTGTAGTGAACCATCAGTTAATGGACAAATGTAGCAAATGCCAGGCTACAATTATTTGTGGCTCTGATGCATTTTTGTTACTGTAGTCAATGATATGATGTGTGTCTTACCTGGTGTAAGTGCCACACCTGACCTGCTGAATGGATTAAGTGTATTAAAGTACAGATGTAAATACAATATATTGCAATGTCCCAGAATTCCTTGGATGCCTGTATGGTGGGGTATGTTAGTAAGGAGGTAGCTAAGGGTTATGTGTGTGAAGGCCATGTTAGTTGAGGATTAATTTACTTACTGTCAACCTCTGTCCATCAGAAACATGGGGACTAGTCTGGGGGTGAATTTGCGATTTCCCTAACAACGATCATGGTTTCTTTTGACCGGGGTCAGAGATGAACTCTGCTTCATGTAGATAGGGATCTTATTTCATGGTGCTTGGACTCTTTGAAGCACATATTTATTTCTCCTGCAGGTTCTATTTATATTGCAGACAAAGTTCAGGTCCTTGGAGCAAGTGCTTCTGGTGTTGTTTGTCTTGCAAATGTATAAGAAATCCATCAGTGGTGGATCTCAGGACACCTTACATGCTAGTTATAGATCACCTCTCAGTAACCAATAGTGATCTATATAGGACAGTTTAGTCATACCCTGGATTCTCCTGGTGAGGAACCTTTGAGAGCATTCTAGCTGTTGCAAGTGCCTGGTTAGATACATTCCAAAGGGGACATTGTACTCAATGATGGGTCTGATAAGGGCTGAGTAGAATGGTACTATTACTTCCTTGGACTAGGGTTACCACCTGTCCCACTTTGCGAGGGACAGTCCTTCTTTGGGCAGTTGTGTCCTGCGAAAAAATTGTAAAAATCTGAAATGTCCTGAGTTTTTAGGACAAAATTATTTGCTATATTTTATGTAATAGTTGCATAAAACAGTTATTCTGTATCTGAAACACCTAAATGTTATAAGAAACAGAATAAACAACTAAAATGCTGCAAGAATAATCTTTTATTTAGGCAACAAAGTTAAGTTCTGTCCTTTGTACTGGCCGTGGGTATGTTTTTGGCCTGCAAAATCTGACACTTGTACCAAAAATGTCCCACTTTGGGCATTTGAAAAGGTGGCAACCCTACCTTGGACCTGGATTCCATATCCTTGCTTATGAGTTGGCTGACATAGAATGAGTTTCTTACTATCTTGGCTACATGTTAATTGAATGCCAGATTACTGTCTACATATGTTCCTAGATCCCTAACTATCAAGTCAACCCTTAGGGGTGTTTTATCGATGGAGTAATTAGCTTGAGTGAATGATTACCCAAAGGGCACTGTAAATACATTTCCCCGTGTTGAGTATTTTTTCATATCTGCTAAACAAACAGCACCAGAATTACCTGTTCTAAAGACTTAAACCTTGTCTGTGATATAAATAGGACATGCTGGCGAGACAGGTATGTATCTCAGAGACTACCACATCTCTGGAGCAGGATCTCCATCCATGTAAAGTAGAGTTCCTCCCTAACCCAATTCAAGTGTAACATGGACAATTAGATAGGGAACAGGAAATTCATCCCTGGTCAGGCATTTTGTAAATAGTTCATCTGTAAGTCCCCTGTTTGTAAACGTTTCACCTCCAAAGACTCTTCTTACACTTATCAAGGGTACCAGACCTTGTCAGACATTTGGGATGCATGGCTAAGCTTAAAAAGACCCTTGTGGCTGTTAGCCTAGTAAACAACTATGAACCTATGAACCTATAAACTAAGAAGTCTAATAAAGTCCAGCAATGTTAAGTATGAGGTCAGGATATTCTCTCAGGCTAAGGACAATAACAATGCCTTCTTCAGCTATGTCAGAATTTTTTAAAGGTAATACTCAACAGTGTACAGAATTGGTGACAAATGTCACAACCTTTACTAACCAGAGTGACATATCAAATCTACTGGCTGATAAATTTAGCTCTAACATCAGTACCCCCACTGCCCCCACATTACCCCCCTGTGAAATCCCTTCTACCATATCCTCCCCAACTATCAACATGGAACAGGTCCTGGATGTGCTCACTGAGGCCAAAAACACTGCTTCAGTGGTCCATGACAATATCCTCAGTTGCCTCCTAAATAGCCTAAAACATGACCTAGAAGGACCACTTGAGGCATTCTTCAACTATAGCCTCAAAGCAGGTTTTGTGCCAGGTGAATGGAAGGCCACAACAGTCATCCCTCTTCATAAGGGTGGACAATCAACTGACCCAAGAACTATAGACCATCAGTCATACAGGTCTAATGTGCAAAGCCATGGAAATGATAAATGACAAAGACATTTGTGATCTACAGACACTGCACCCATCACAGTTTGACTTTATTGAGGGAAGGTATTGCCAACTTAACCTGGTAGACATCTTCAAGTGGATCACCATGACTGTGGATAATGAGAAAATGGTGCATACTGCCTACCTTGACCTGGCCAATGTGTTCAGTAGAATAGCTCACTCAGGTATTGTTGACAAACTCTAAGAACTATGCATAAATCCCTGCATAGCTCACTAGATTTCCAGCTGGCTCACAGATAGGATCCAGGAAGTCAGTATCAGTGAAACCTCCTCCTCCAAGAGGCCGGTCATCAGTGGAGTACCCCAGGACTCTGTGTTGGGTATGTTCCTGTTTGGCACCTACTTCTTGGAAGTCAAGGCTAACATCAAAAGGTTCTGGCTCACCAAGTTCACAGATGACTGCAAACTGGCAGCTATCATAGATTCCATGACACCAACATTCTAAAAGAGGGTCTAACAGAAACAAATGGCTGGTGTGAAAGCCACAAATTAAAATGCCAAAGGGGGCACTGTACTTAACGATGGGTCTGTTAAGGGCTGAGTAGAGAATGCATTATAGTGCCCTTTGGGAAAGTGCCCACCCAAGCTAAACATTGTGTTATTTCCTCAGGCCACAGAAAAGGGCTTACTCCTATGTTAAGAACAGGCACAGCAGTGTTCAACAAAGGAGCAGTCTAAAGTACACTGTATGAATCAGAAGCTCCAAATGAGAAGTGTGACTTTTAAGGGGGGAGAGAGTGCACTTTTGGCAGAATTACCTCATCTCATCCTCTGTGAAAATGCCCATTTGTAAGTTCTAACACATCAGAGTTTTGAAGAGCAGTTAGTGTGCATCACAGGCTTTGTGGAAAATGCACGTCTGGACAGGCCAATGTAACGACTATGTGCTTTTCCCGTGTAGTTACCCACTGCACTGATAACACTTGTTTACTGCCATTCACGTACATTATGTTTAATGTGAATGACATGTAAATGTTTCACAGTATGCTGCTTCAGTGACAATCAGAATTGTAAAATAGTGTATTGTCAAGCAAAACATTCATTACAGTTCATCCTGGGATGATTGTAAGGAAATACTATTTCTTGTTTTATTGTCAGTTGTATTGGCTCATGCTTGGACAATATGATTTGACAATACAGACATTTCCAAAATATGACAGTGTACTGGTATATAACATTGATGGCTTATATGTGAAAAAGTTGCACACCATTCTACCAAAATTGCAAGTATAAGTGTTACAGAGCAGACATTCCTTAACAGACTGGATTAATTGAGTCAACATCATTCTGAAAATTCCATTGCCTTGGTTACAACATTCTGTTAACACATACAGAAGTGATACAACCCACTCACATAATTCTTTGTTGTAATATTTATTTAATTCTTCCTCTGAAGCGAAGCTCATTTGCATGGTTAATGGCAAAGTATTAGCACACACATAATCATATCTTGAGGTGTTGAACTTAGAACAGGAATTGCCAGTAATCTATGGTGCTCTGTGCCAACCTTCACACAAGTAAGCAGTATAGAGATATAACAACGTCTGAATCGATTGGAGTACAGAAGAGATATGTGTTATGGTCATGTTTCATGTGTATTGATTAACACTTTTGTCATTACAATTACAGTTCTTCACTCCTTGTATGTTTGATACAAAGATCATGGGAAGAAGGTGAGATTTGCAGAGGGACGCACAAACAAACACAGTCCTCAAATACGGTGACTGTCCATGTATTTGTGTTATGTTGGAATTGTTGCTGTGCAATTGTATGAGTTTCTATTTCATAATTCAGTTCTACAGTCAATACATCTATAACAGACAGGTACTTGTTAAAATGGTTTTACCTCCAACCATGGATGTAAATGCAACCTCATCAATCCTATCACCTTCAGTGTATTTCAACAATGTGGTCCATATGTCAATATTGTGTTATGTTTTTAAACCATAAAAAAGCATCAAATTTACCTCATGTGTTGCAGTTATTTCTAGAAAGACATGAGCATGTGCATGATTATGAAATGACGAACCAGTCATGTGATTGCTGGTGGAAAGGTGGCTTCTAGAAACAATATTAAAAGAAAGAGGCTTATTTGATGAGACAGAAGGGGTGAAAACAGGGTGAGATTTGGATACGGGGATATACAAATAGACATATAAAGATAATGGTTTATAGTTCATTTCTGCATGTTTGTGTTGTGTTATTCTACATTTTTTGACCTATATACGTTTATAAAATAAAAGTTATGGCTTTTCCTAATACCTCCAATTGTCAATGATTTTCAATAAATTCTCATGGGTAGAGATCAGAACAAACATTAAGACGCAGAAATGTGTGCATTCTTTGGATCTCTGCATTTGTAATGTATTGATGTGTACAATAAAGTGTTTCTAATATGTCTGAAGACAGTGTACAATAGTAGAAACATGATAATGACAAGAAGATGAGGATGCTGTTGTGTGCCACATACATAACTTATGCAGCACATGTTTTCAAACATACTGTTAATATGTGAAAGCATGAAATAAAAGTATGACATATGTCTGGATTCAAACCCTTGATAGTATAAAATAACAGTGTAAAGACAGGAAGATTATCTAACCTTAAGACATAGGAACTCATAAATTCTTAAGTTTAAGTGACACTGAGAACAGACTGAATTATTTATTTTTTATTTAACATTTGTTTACTGGGAAAGTCCGACTTGGAACAAAGCCAATTTTCAGCGGAGGCCCAGGGAGAAACGCTGCAGATACATGTCTTTGCACTGTGGGAGGAAACCCTAACAAAAACAGAGGTAACATGCAGACTCCACACAGAAGGCACCCCATCCAAGAATCAAACCACAGAACCTGTTACTGTGAGGTGACAACACAAGATCTGTATGAGGCAGTGTTTCCAACAGGGAGCAAGCAGATTAATACAGCAGTGGGAAAATGGTATGTAAATAGAATGTGTAGCCAACACGGACACACAAAGGGGTCATACAAAACATTCAATGCCACTTTGACATACTTCTGCATTTGAACCTTGACAGTATTGAAAAAGAAATCTACAGACCTGAGCATTTTCTAACCACACCACATAGGAACTCCTACTCCACAAAGTTAAATCTGACGATAGATCGAAGCAAATGAGAATGTATGCATTAGTCTTCATTACACTCATGATAATTGTAAAATGCCATAACGTGTACATTACATCCAACAGTATAATAAATATGAAACAGTAAAAACTGGTTCTACAGAAGTGGGAACAGACAAGGACATGGCGATGTGGTTGAGACACACAGAGAATGGATCATTTTTAATAACTTTGTGGTGTGTTACTGTTATGTTTTTAATGATAAGTAATCTATCATTCTATGTACAACTGAGTTCTTCCAATAGGGAACAAGTAGTGGTTGAAAAACAGAAACATGATGAAGACATAAGCAAGATAATTGTGAGTTAATAAGATATATAGATGACCCTTACACACAATACTAATCATCATCATCATCATCAGCCCCCTTTTACCATTTTCTACATGGGGTCGGGGTATCGTGTTAACTGTCGCCATGTCTCTCAATTCAATGCCACACTCCTGCCTTCTTCAACACTCATGACTAAGTGTCACAGATCTTTTCTAACACGATCCATCCACTTCTTGGCTGGATGTCCTCATTTCCTTACCTTCTTCCTGTCTGTCCCAAATCATCTTCACCAGACTGTCTTCTGCTTTTCTGCACGTGTCTAAACCACCGTAATTTGTTCTCTTTGATCTTTTCTGCAATTGAAGCTACTTTGGCTTCTGTTCTTATGTCCTCATTTCTTTGTCTGTCCTGCAGTGTGCATCCTATCACCCATCTCTGGCACTTCATTTCCATCACTTCTAGCTTTATCATTTGCTCTGCCTTTACTTCCCAGGTTTCTGTACCATACAGTAGTACTGGTCACACCACTATCTTGTACACCTTACTTTTCAACTTCTTTGGCATTCTTCTGTAATAGACTACACCTGAGACTATATGCCAGTTAGCTGCAGCCCCTCTGACTCTAGTTTAGACATATTCATTCAGACTACCCTTCTCCTCAACCACCACTCCCAGATACTTGAAGTTATTAACCTGTTCGACTATCTTTCCTTCTATCTCAATTCTCAGCTTCTTCTGATTTCCCCAATTTGCTGCCATTACCACTGTCTTATCTGTGCTTAGTTTCATCCCATGTGCCTTCAGTTTTGTATTCCATTGTCCTATCCTTTGCTCAGGTTCTGCTCAGAGTCTGTCTGTAATGCCACATCATCTGCATACAGCAACTTTATTGAGCCGTCTCTTCTGACCTGTTTGATAATGTAGCCATCACCAGTATGAACAGCAGTGGGCTCAGAGCTGAACCCTGGTGCACACCCACTCCCAATCCCATTGGGAAGCCCTCTGTGAAACCAAACTCTGCTCATATTTGAGTCATTGGGTCTTTGTACATAGCCTGCACTAATTCGACCAATGTTTCTCGGACTTAGAATCATCACAGTACTGCTCAAATCAGCTTTCTTAGGACCTTGTCATATGCTTTCTCCAAGTCTAGGAATGCCCAGTTGGACTCTTTCCTCATCTCTAGAGTCTTCTCAACTACCTGTCTCACTGCAAACATCAGGTCAGTTGTGTTGCATCCTGGTCTGAATCCGAATTGCTCATCTTCCATCTTCCATTCTACTACTCTACATATCCATTTATCAATCACCCTCTCCAGAACCTTCATGCAATGTGACAGGAGTTTGATGCCTCTGTATTGCCCACAGTTGTGGATGTCCCCTTTATTCTTCTACACTGGCATGAGTATGCTTATTCTCCAGTCATCTGAGATATGCTGTTCTCTCCACACTGCTATGAGTACCCTCAGGAGTCATTTCTCTCCTATCTCACCTAACATCTATATCATATCTGCTGTGATCTCATCTGATCCTGATGTTTTTCCTGACTTCATTTAACAAAGTCCTATTCTTACTTCTTCTAGGGTGGGTTCCTCTTCTTCTATCATCATAGTCTGTGTCTGCAGCAGTACAGCTTATATGGATTTTTCTTCATTCAGAAGTTACTAGAAATCCTCTTTCCATCTGCCGTTGATGTCCTGTGGACTGGTGAACAGGTTGCTGCTATCCCCCTTATGAAGGGGATCTGACTATCATCTTTATCTTTCTGTCTTTGCAACCTAATATAGTTTCTTTGTACCACCTACTGAGTCAGTTACCGGAAGCCTGTACAGTGCCTCCAATGCCCTATTCCTTGCTATAGCAACTACTTTCTTAGCTTCTTTGTTAGCCAACCAGTATTCCTTCCTAGCTTGGTCAGTCTTTTCTATCTCCCAATTTTTCATCACTCCTTCTTTTTTTGGATGACTTCTTGGACTTCTGCATTCCACCACCAGCTTTCCTTATGTACCTTATTTCCATACCTGGCTCGGCCACATATCAGTCCTGTAGTCCTCACACATGCTGTTTTGAGGAGCTGGCATTCTTCTTCAACTCCACCTATTTCCTCCTCTTCCTGAGGTGGTAGAGTCCTGAGCATTTCCTTGAACTGTTGTATTTTCTCTCCAGTCAACTTCCAGGTCTTCAGCCTGGTCTCTGTTGACCTTAGAGCCTTCTTTGACCAATGCTTGCAGCTGATTGTGGCAACCAGTGGTTTATGCTGCAAGCCAACTGTTTCACTAGGGATGACTTTACAATCACTGATTATACCCGAGTGCCCTTTCCTTGCTAGGAGGAAGTCTACTTGAGTTGCATGTTGGCCAATCTTGTATAGGATCTTGTGACTGCCTCTCTTTCTGAACTGTCTGTTGGCTACTATCAAGCCTTTGTCAGACAGAAGTCTAGAATGGCCTCTCCTTCTTTATTCCTGTTGTCCCACCCATGTGGATCATGGCAGTCATCGTAACCTGTTCTATCTGTCCCAATATGTGCATTCATGTCCCCCATTATCAACACCTATTCATGTTGTCCTACTTTAGCTAGTAAGTCCTGCAACTGCTGTCTGAATGCACTCTTTTCTTCACTATCACAACCCTGCTGTGGGGCATAGGCTGAGATTATGAATACTGCCCTATCATAGACTGAGATTATGAATACTGCCCTATCATAAACTGAAATTATGAATACCGCCCTATCATAGGCTGAGATTATGAATACTGCCCTATCATTACACTGGAGTTTGATTGCCATGAGTCTGTCACTAATTCTGATGATATCCTTTACTGCCTTCTGAAGCCTCTCTCACACCACAATTCCCACACCATTTCTAGCCTGTCATCCTCCTGAGTAGTAGACTCTGGATCCCAATCCAGGTGGTTTCACTGCACTGCCCTTCCATCTTGTCTCTTGGATACAGTGGATGTCCAGCCGCCTTCTTTTCATCATTACATCCACTTTCATGCTGCATCCTGTCAGTGAACCCAGACTGTGTGTAGCGATTCTCATTTCATATTTGGCAGGTTGATTGGTTTTATGCCCAGCTTTTGCTCAACAGAGCTATCCCAAGTAACCCACACTGGGCAACTAGACACCAGGCAGCCAGTAGCTTATTGACCCAGGACTGCTGGGCTTTATGGCAGGCACACACTGGCCAACAGGGGCACATACATCCCTCCCACCATTAGCATGAGTGTCTATTATAGGATAGAGTAAACCAGGTCCTCAACCCACTTATCACCGGTACCTACCCATACCCATTTGGTGACATTAGTCAACATGACTGAATCACCTAGAGCCATATTTTATGCTAGCAAGTAGCTAGCCTTGCCATGTTGTGCATTCTGTGATCCATATATAATACTAATATAAATAAAAAAAATAATATAACTTAGTTTTTTATGTATTTATCAGCATGTTATTCTCCTGTGCCCAACTGGTCAATTTAGTCAAGTTATTTTGCAGACATGCCTTATCTGTAACACATGTAATCAGTTTACACAATTCCAGGTCATCTGCATACAGACTGCAGGACACCTTGGATGAAAAAGTTAGGTCTGAAAGATATAATCTAAACAAGTAAGGGCCCAGGACAGTGCCCTGTTTGATACCCTGATTTTAATCAAGAATTGCACCTGTCTGATTGCTGTATGATACTCACCATGCCCTATTTGTAAGCCATTCAGCTATCCATCTTATCAAGCGTAAATCAATACCTTGTTGTTCTTATTTGTTGATCAGTGTTTTATGTATGACCCTATCAAATGCTGAAATTAAATCTATATAAATTACATCATAGCACAAAGTTTCATTAATTGGCTGTTATTATATTCTTACAGAACATCATGTTGCAAGTGGTAATTGATTCATTTTCAACATAATGCATGCTGATAAATGGTTTAAAGTCCTTACCTTTCAAATTCTGACAGTGACTTATCCAATATCACCTTCCCAATTATTTTTCCACAACATGAAAGTAGACTTAAGGGTCTATATGACCCTAGGTTTGTCCTACTCTTTCCCTTAAAGACAGGTTACATAAGCGCATGTCTCCAGTCTTGAGCAATTCCCCATATTTATATGACCTAGTAAACGATGGATATAATGGTATTATACATTCTTGCTGAACTGTTCTCAGGTCATTATTATTAATTCCATCTCTTCTCAGTGCTTTGTTTGGATCCAATTTGCATAGTTCTTTTTCAATATAATCTATTTTGATTCAGTATCTGAGTTCACCTGGCTATCACTATTTATTTATTTATTTATTTATTTACTTATATTTGTTGACCGGGAGTGTCCAACTGGACGTAGGTCCATTTTCAGCAGAGGCCCGGGGAGAAAAGTTCCACAGTTAAAATAAACAGACAGTAGTTACATTGGATTACATAGCGATTAACAATTTAACATAGCAATTACTTACAACATATTTACAGATGAAGAACATAGTACATCAGTAGACAACTAGAATCTTTATCTGTGAAGTACATAATAGACATTAACAAATGTTACAATATGAAGTTCCTGCTGTATAATAAGTACTAGGCTTATGAGCATCTGAGCTTGCTATAATCAAGGTAGTTAGTGGAGTGGAAAGAAAGGTAGTGGTTGGATGGGGTGGGTGATATTAGAGTGGGAGTTGCAAGGCCATAGCCAGCATGTTTTTAAGTGCGCTTTTAGTAAACCTTTGAAGTGGGTGCATGATGGTATGGAGGTAATTGTGGGTGGGAGGGAGTTCCATAATTTGGCTATGGTGCAAGAGAATAGTGCTAGAACAACATATCACCTCCTTTGTGTAGCTAAACTGTTTTGCATAATATTTTGCACATATATCTATAATCTCCTGCATCTGAGAATACATTTTAGAATCTACACACAGTTTATCAATTTGTATGTCTTTACTCCTTCTACATCTTATGTATCTATAAAAAGGTTTCCTATTATGCTCAATATCTTTATATACATTTTCTTGATCTTGTCATAGAGTAATAGGAGGTTACTAGACTGTCAGCCCAGAGGTCATTTCAAGCCTAGCCATTTCATCCCAATGTAATACTATTGATACTCTTGTCAGTACCCTGGACTGTATTTAGTAATGACTGCCCATGTCCAGGAGGGTTGTGGGCACTATCCCCACTAAGAATTTATGGTGCTCCATCCACTCTTCCAGGTTCCTTTTGAACAGTGTTCTAGAGGTTCTCTTCTTCACATGAACTGGAAGCCTATTCCAAAGATGCATCAGTCACACTGGGAGACAAATCTGTCCCTCCAGCACATCCTGTTCAAGTTTCAGGCCATATTTAAGTCCCTGGAATGGGTAGCTGTAGTCCCATCTGATTTATAGATGTGCAGCAAATTCATTAGGTTTGGGTCAGAGTACTCTGTAAGCCAGGCATAAGTCTCCCCTAAGACGTCTATACGATACAGAATTTAGTGATAGGGACTTTAGTTGTGCTGGAGTCCCTTGATATTTTTTGTTAGAAACCTCTTAGGTAGCTCCAATTGTTGTGGGTGCTTTGTGCAGTACATACCAAAAGGGGCATTATACTCAATTATGGGCCTGATTAGTGATGAGTATAGAATGGTTATAAGTTCCTTAGCTCTAGTCTCACACAATGCTCAATTTGTTTGTCCATCTTATTTATTTCAGTTTTCAAAGTTGTAGTTTGACCTCTTTTCCATTTCTTATACTTTTTATCTCTTACCTTAATCAGGAATCTTGTTCATATGGAAATATATCCCCCTGACGTTGTATGCCTAAACCCTGATAGGTTCATAGGTTCATAGATTAGTACTAGGCTAACTGCTCTTTTGAGTCTTTTTAAGCCTAGCCAGTTACCTCATGTGAGAGTCAAACCCTACACCTTGTGTCTGTAACGTAAAGACCTTAACGATTATGTCAACTTCCCAATAGCATATGATATTAAAAACTTTGTTTTTTTTTTTGCACTCAAAAATTTTTTTTAAAATTGCCCACATTCTTTCTGCAGTTTTTCGATTGAATGTGTCCTCCAATTACTTTTGCATAGTGACTGTTTTTGTTCCATACAATTTGTAAGTAATCTTCTTTGCCTTGGTTTAGATTTCAGTTTGACAGAATTATCTAGCAACAAATTAACCTTTATGACACCATGATCACTGCACATCAGCAGTGATAAAACTTGATATGAAGTAACAGTAATTTCTTTAGGAACACAAACAATGTCTAGCATGTTCCTTTCCGTTACTTTTTTCACACTCTGAAGCAATTTTTGTTCCTGAACATACATTGTGAAAAATTACCTCACTAATGTTGTTGAACCAATATTATTCCAGTCTGTTTGTGGTACATTTAAGTCCCCAGACACTATTATTCTTCCCTCCTCTATTTCATGCAAGAAATGTATGAATTCCTCTAGGTCATTGGCACTTAATTTGGTGGTCTATATACTCTAACAATTGTTATATGTTCCAGGGTTGTCTTTATTGTCACAGTTACACAGTCTAGACTATTGGTGTTATCACTGAACATGTAATAATCACAGGTCTAATAACTATCTTTAATCCCTATTATAACACCTCCACCTGATTTTTTGTTACTGGTTTCCAGTTGTTCTTTAACTATATTTCACAAACAATAACAACATCAATCTTGTGGGAACGTAACACATTTTACAACACAAAAAATTATTATTAATGCTCCTAGCATTAACAACCATCAGAGATGCATTAAAAGTTGCTATATGTGAACTGTTAAATTTTCAACATAGCAAAGATCTTGCCTTGTGTCAAATATTGCAAAATATCTGCTGCAAAACTTCTGTTCCCTGATCTTGACAAATGCACACCATCCTGTCTGAATACACATGTGCCCACAATTAGACCCGGATGCTGTACACATTTTCATTTTGTAAAACGGCACATATTTTTCATGTAGGTATTTACCCAAAAAATGTTTTCATTCAATGTGACCTGAATCTCTTATCTATATGTTGTTTGTGAAAAATGCATCCTAACATCAGTACAAGCTGTACTAAAAGGTCTGTACATTTCCTACTAACAGTCAGAGAGTCCTTGCAGTTGACATCATTTGTACTGACATGAATGAAGGCAGATCTGTACTTCCTCACATTAAGCTGTTCTAAGGCTTGTCTCATATCTTCCATTTTTGCTCCTAGCAAGCATAACACTATTCAATGTTCATTATCTTCTCTGCAAAGGTAAGTATCGGTTCCTCTAATAACTGAGTCTCCAATTACAAGAATATATTTTCTGACCAGATCCGTCTAATGCAGTAATGTCTGCTCTTTCCGTTGTTACAAACAAAAGATCTTCATCACCATTAGTCTTATTATTCTCGCTGTTTTCATTGCGTATTATTTTTGCTAGCATATGATTCTCATCCAGCTGGTTTTGTACATCCACAGCTTGAGCCTGATTGTCAACAGCTGTCTTTCTCTTCTTTTTTCTTACAGTTATGTTCTTTAATCCTTCCACGTTCAGTTTCTTTTTCCACCTTGTTATTTGTTGTGAACGTCCTCTATTCTTTCTTTTTTATTTCCTTGTAAACACTCTGAATCCTCAGATTGATGAATACTTGTATCCAGAATTCCAAAGTTGTCAGAGGCATTGTCTTGTTTCATATGGGTTGAGTGATCTTTACAGACAATAGACACATCTTTCCCTAAATGTCTTCTATGAGCTCTTTGCCTAACATTATTTATCTTACCAGTCCAGTCATTAATATATGTAACAACAGTTATCCAAGCCATGCCAATTGCACATGTGCAATCATAAGTTCATAGGTTCATAGGTAGGTACTAGGCTATTGGCCCTAGGGCCTATATAAGCCTAGCGAAATGGTACCCTGGCTTTTGCCACCCAAGAAAATTATTTTCCTGTGCCCCTGTCAAGCAGAACCACAAAAGTGATCCCCAAGATGAATTTCTTATCTCCCATTCAATCATCAAGATTTTTTTGAAGAGTGCTAATGAGGAGCTTTGTTTGATATAGATACATAGTTTGTTCCAGAGTATGGGAAGTCTCTGAGACAGGAATCTATCCCTCCAACATGTTCTGTTTATTGTGGTGACAGGGTTTAGATCCCTAGAGCGTGTAGCTCAGAAGGTTTGGGATTTCTTTACATGGAGCATGTCCAACAGCTCTGGGTTTGACATAGCTTTGTATGTTAGGCAGAGATCGCCTCTGAGTAGTCGATATGCGACATAGTAAAGCCGGAGTTTTTTGAGACGGTCTGCATAGGGCATCTGTTTGAGGCTGGAAATCCTCTTTGTGAGGTATTTCTGTGGCCTTTCCAGTTGTTGTAGATGTCTTGTGAGGTACATACCAAAAGGGGCATTGTACTCTATAATGGATCTAATGAGTGATGAGTAGAGGGGAACAATGACCTCTTTTTTCCTGGATGAGAAACCTTTTGTGATGAGATGAGCCATGTAGAAGGATTTCCTGACTACTGTGGTGATGTGCTTATGAAAGGAGAGACTACTGTCCACCTGCGTCCCAACGTCTCATCACACTTTTGGTGTTAAGCAGACTACCGCCTATGTGATAGTTCATGGGTACAGAGTTTTTAGCAAAAGGGATGGCAATAATCAATAAGTCGAGATTTACTTCTAATAATGATAAGCAAATCATCCAGCTTTGACATGAGGAACATAGATCATCAGTATTATCAGGTGTTACCTTTAAAAATAAGGTACTTCGCATTCATTACACTGTACAAGATATTTGTGCTTTAGCAAATCATGAATGACACACTTATTTAAGGAATCCATATTCAGCTTCAAATTAATAACAAATTATAAAAGAAAAGAATAATTAAAATCAGTTACCACAGAATTCAACTTTAAAAAATAAACTTCTTTGATAAAAATCACGCAAACAATATGCAACTAAATATTAAAGTAAGTACAGTACAGTTTTTGCTCTGAACGCATAAGCTTTGAAAGTCAGACAAAAGCTGGAATTTCTTTATGTTTCTCCTAGTCGCACCTATTTTTAACAGTTAAGATCAATAAATCACAAATGAAGACAGGATAATTTAGATAAGCTGTAGATTGTCCTCTCTGCAGTATGTGTGAGTTTATAGCAGGCTAGGTCCCTTAAGATGCCTAAAGTTTGCCTGTCTAAAACCTATCCCTTTCTAACAACAAACAAAATTAAAGGTGAAAACAACAAAATATAAATCAAAGTAAATCTTGTCTACAATCGATCCCTTCCTTCCTTTAAAAATTGAAAAACAGTGGTAAGACATGAAATATAAATTCAAATAAAACTAATACCAGGCAACTCCTCAGTAAATCACAAAAAGGATTATTTAGATAAACTCTGGATTCATCTTAGCATATCACAAAGGAATTCCTAATTCACAAAGTTAAAGTCACACAATTGAAGGGACAGCGATAACCTTTTAAAGCAAAGGAGGGTGTAATCATTAGGTAGAAATGCCTACAGTAAAATTCCATATGATGAACATTACATCCATCAGCCTAATAAATATGCAACAACAGAAAGTGATGACACATAAGAGGTGGAGACAGAGAGAGAGATGGAGAAAGAAATACCAATAATTTTGTTTATGGGACATTTAGGACCATTTTATGGTGTGTTACTGTTAGGTGTTTCCTCATTATTAGTCTGATATGCCCTGTACAATAAAGTGTTTGCAATATGGAGCAGGAAGAGGCAGTAAAATATTAACAACATTAAGACATAAGCAGGATAAAGGTGGTTTAATAAGTCTCCCTGTTGGGGATGGAATATTTTTGCAAATGCTTCATAGCTCCCCTATTCAAATGCTAGACTATAATTTCCTCATCCTACTAGGTTCATGACGTGTTGTACCTGGAGCGAGAGATGCAGACGTTTGTAATTAAACACATGATAGGAATATAAAATTACATGAAATAGTATTTTGACATACGTCTGGAATCAAACTCTTGACACTATGCAAAAATGTAAGTCGACATACATGTGAATTATCTCAACATACCACACAGTGTCAACCCATGTCATACACACACATGTGTACTCAAGCTCCACAATGTGTGTAGTACAATGCATACTGGCCACCAATAGAATGTATGGAGTGTTAACACTGACCAGTACAGGGCATGTCACCCTGCCCATGTGTCCAATATGCATGTACATGCAGACAGTGCACCTCCACCATGTTCACAAATATACACCTGCAGACCTGTGCTGAACACACCCCACACTTACTGTCCACTGTATAACACATGCTGACACAACTACACACATCAGCCAAGTGTCCCACGGGCAAACAAAACACAATTGGAATAAACACTGGTGGAAACAATACAACATTGCTAATTATAGCTTTAATGCATCATGCCTGCTCAGCTACACCTTCAAGGATATCATTACACTTTACTGCTGACATCATGCTACACATTCAACCATTGCTATACTTTCTTAAAGCCACCCTGTGCATCAGCACCATGTTAGCCTGTTCCTGCATCAGTGTTACAGATGACAGGAGGTGGCACAGGTTTCATCATATGCACAGGGTGTGTTGTTGGTTTACTAGAGGCCTACACCAAGCCATACAATCGACATGTGTGTGTGTGAGTGAGGGCCATGAGTACTGTTATGGGCCAATGTTGATGTAATGTGTGCGGATATGTGTTTGCCCTAGGTTTCTGGTTTAGCAATTCTATTTAAAAATGGACTTCATATCTCTACCCTACCATCTAATCCAACCCAGGATAGCAACGCAGAAGTCCTCATTACTAAGCTTCAAATCAATGCAAAAAAATATTTATACATTATCTGCATTTACATACCACCCGGAAACAATATCACTACAATAGAGGATTTACTCTGCTGGATGTCTTCTACCTACCCCCAAGAAACAATAATACTAGGTGACTTTAATATGGACTGGAAAAGTGTTAGTGCTGAAAGTCCTACCTCTCATATTAACCTCCATGGCTTTACCCAAACCATAACCTCTACAACAAGAATTAACAAACCTAATAAGAAAGAGAGCACCTTAGACTGGATACTCATAAATAATGAGAAACAAACTTATAAAGTAGGAACTCTACCAGATGATCTAAGTGATCATTCCTTGACAAGAGAAAAAAAGGATTTTCCAAACCTCCCCATCATTAGGACAGTACACTTTAAGGCAGAATTATTCCAAAGTGAGCTTAGAGCATGTAACTGGAACCCTTTAAAATCCCTTCCACTTGAAGTGGCTGTAAAGTATTTTAACATTTTATTCTTATCTATCCTGGATAAGCATGCTCCTAAACGTTCCATAAGAATGAAGTCTAACCCAGCCCCATGGCTTTCTAATGAAACTAGAAATCAAATTTTACTTAGGAACAAAGTCTGGGCTAAATGGAGATCTCATAGAAATGGTTCTGATCTTCTACAATTTACGCAGCTTAGAAACAGCACAAAAAAAGCAATACTCACAGATAAAAGAAACTATTCCTGTAAACTTCAACAAACTCATCAAAATAATTCTCAAAAGTTCTGGTCCTGCATTAATAAGCTCCTTTCCCCAGGTAACTCCCGAACACCCACCCCACTTGATGCAGATCCAAATACTCCCCATCAAACTGTCAATACATTTAACTCTTTCTTCACTGAGACTATACAATCTCTAGCTAGTCAACTTATCTCAGAAAACTCCAACCTTCCCATCAACTTAACACACTCTTACTCTTACTTCAAACTACAACCCATCTCTACTTCTCTCATCTATAAATTTATTCAAAAACTCAAGCCATGTACTCCATCTGCTGACCAACTTCCTTCCCAATATCTCCAAAAAGCAGCCAAACTAATTGCCTACCATATATCTATCCTTATAAATAGGACAATCCAAGAAGGAACCATCCCAGATATTTGGAAAATCTCCCACATTATCCCCTTACATAAAGGTGGGAACTCTAGTCACTACTCTAACTATCGGCCAATTGCTCTCTTATCACCCTTAGCAAAAATTATGGAAGAATGCATTCACCAACAACTTTTACATCATCTCTCTCAACATAACTTAATAGAAAACTGTCAACATGGCTTTAGGCCATCACATAGTACCACTACTGCCCTTCTATCCTTTACAGATACCATCAATAGAAACCACAACAACAACATCCTCTCATCTGCACTCTTTATTGACCTCTCTAAAGCTTTCGACATGGTTAACCATACCCACTTAATCAATATTCTTGAATCTCTTTCCTTTGACTCTCTGGCCATTAAGTGGTTTACATCGTATCTCAGCAACAGACAACAAGCAGTCCTCTGGGAAAATCAAATCTCATCCTTTTTACCTGTCACCATCGGGGTCCTTCAGGGTTCCATTCTAGGACCACTTCTTTTCTCACTATTTATTAATGATCTCCATGTAGCAATCCCTGAAGCCACCTGTATTCAATATGCAGATGACTCCAACCTCTCCATCTGAACTACATTCTCTTACTCAAAATGTTTTCAACACTGTAGAAACATGGTTTACCAAACATTGCCTCTTACTTAATGCTAAAAAAACTAAACTCCTTCTCTTTACACCCACTACTAGGTCCCCCCCCCCTTAGATTTCTTTTTTTTTCTCTATGTAAAATTTTCCATGTATAAGTCTCCAGACAATGGGAAGATGTAGTTCTAAGTAGAGATTCCAATATATATTGTTTATTGTGTTGTTGGTGGGTCCCCCCCAATAGAAGAGGTGAAATAATAGATTTCTCAAGCTCTTCAAATAATGGCACTGTTATTCTCCCAGACTCTACCACTAAACATTTAGGAATTACCATTGACAATAATCTCTCATTTGATTACCATATAAACAACACCATTAAAATAGTCAACAGAAAAATAGGTTCTTATATAGAATAAAACCTTTTTTAACCTCAACAGCTATAGCCAAGATCGCTCACTCCCATCTAATTTCAACCCTTCTGTATGCTTCACCTATATTTACCAACCTTAAAAAAATAACCTTAACAAATTAGCAACTTCCTATAAGAACATTGCCAGATTCGCTACTGACAATCCCTTTAGAACCCACCACTGCTCTAATCTCAGGCAACTCGACTGGCTTGAATTCTAAAACTATCTGAAACCCCCCCAACTCACAATTGCCCACAAGATATTTCACCAACCCAATAATACCCCTATACTCTCAAAACTCCTAGTCCCATACAATAATCTGAACTCCCTACGTTCTTCTAACAAACTCCTTGCTAGCTTAACAAAGTCTAATAATGCAGCTGGTGACTCTCTGTTTACCAACACAGCAGGAAAAAACTGGAACCTGCTACCCAATGAACTAACTCTAATAACATCCTTGCCACTTTTCAAACTAGAACTTAAAAAACACCTCCAAAGCACTGGCTTTGCCCTTGTAGTAACCCTGACTAACCACCCTCATCACCCCCGTTTCTTCCTCTTCTAACCTAACTTCCTCTCTTCTAAACACTTAGTCTTGTAAATAAGACTGTCACTAGTTAAACTCTAACCTATTGCTTAAATCCTTGTACCTTATGTGAAGTATTGCTTCCTTAATCTGTAAATAAGACTGTCACTAGCTAAACTCTAACCTATTGTTTAAATCCTTGTACCTGATGTGAAGTATTGTATGTAACTCTCCTGTACTACAACTGTTTTTAGCTTCCTTAAGTAATATTCTGTTTATTGCTATTTTATATCTAGAATGAAAAAACATCTGTTATATTGTTTATTAATCCTTTACTTACCTTTTAACAATATTTTTATACTTTGTATATCTGTGTGGAGCTTTTCTCCCCGGGCCTCTACTGAAAATGGAAATATGTCCAGCTAGACTAGCCCGGTCAACAAATGTAAAATAAATAAAAATAAATAAAATGTGTGTGTGTCTGAATTCACACATTTCCACCATGTGGCTGCCATATATGGGGATTTGTGAGACAGCTAGAGACTGTACCTGGCAGGCTTTACAGATCACCATCTCTGGCCATGGATATGGAACCTGTGCCTGGCAGGGGTGCTACAGACAGTATCAGGTACTTATCCAGACTGGGTACTGTCCAAAGAGATTGACATATGTCCACTGGATCTATGTCCCTGCTGGGACTGGCCAGAGCTACATGCACATGGTCTTCTAGGATGGTCTATGGACAGACCCCCAACATTGCTGGGGCTGGTACTGGCACTACGGGAGCAGCTGTGACTTGCTGGATGTCCACAGCGACCTCCAGCTGTTGATGTTGCTAGCATGCATCCACGTCGATGTCTCAACCATCCCGCACTGTCCTGACACATGGGCATGACATTGTGGAGGACATCCAATGTCTCACCCCAACATCTATCAATGACCTCAGTGTAATTACGTATGGCACCTGCTAAGTCACGGATACTGTCATTTACAGAGATGTTATGAGCCCTCTGTGCCCCTAGTCCCTGTCTGGTGTACCACTCCATTTGTGTCTGTGCCTCCATGACAGCCTAGAACATGCGTGTGGTAGAAAGAGGTGTGGCACATCTGCCAGGGGCATGATGACCAGCCCAGCAGTGCTCTGACCAGAACCCCTGGGCATCTGCCTATGTGGTACTGTTCCAGACATCTGGCTATGGCTGCTGTGTCCTGATACATGTGCCATAGATACCTCACTGTCCTGGCCAGTGCCAACCGTACACTGTCCCTCAGCTAAGGGCAGTGGTGATGATGATGGATGTACAGGCAGTATGACTGTGTGCATGTATGGGGTGGAGACTTGTGTACTGTCAATTGGTGGCCCAACAACAGACCCTGACAAACCTGCCTGTGCCTCAACACACCTATCCTCATGTTCACTGTCTGTCTCAGTGACATCAGGTTCCCTGCTGTACTGAACCAGCCCCACCTCGGCGCCTGTGAGAGGAAAACAGGAATCGCACTTTAAGACCTAAACATGATGTCAGACCACATGGACACATGCACACATGCGCACATGCACACATGTGCACATGCGCACATGCGCACATGCGCACATATACACACACACACATGCACACATACACACATACACACATGCGCACATGTGCACATGCGCACATGCACACATGCACACGTACAAAAATACACTCCTCCCTAAAGCAGACACACACAACACCAGCAATCTCAGAATATACACAATAGCAGGTGATGGTGGGGTACAGTATCATAAGCAAAATGGTCATATCACACATGTCAGCATGCAGGACATGTGTTGCTCAACAGCATGCAGTGCAAGTGTAGACAGTCCTTGTTACTAACAGTATACATGGCTTTGATGCATGTGTTTTATTATTAGGTGATGGGCCTCCCCTGGAACATAATGCATACATGGACACAACATTGCTGTGCTGGTATTCAAAACTCTGTATTGTACTGTGCTCCATAACAAACAGGTGTACATACCATGGCTGGATGTGTATCTGTGTGTCAAATAGGTATCCAATGCTGATTACAGCCTCTGTGTCTTTAGCAAATAATTGTAGACACATTTTTAGCACATGCATGATGAGTATTCACACAACATCATCGGTGGTGCATGGATAATTGATGGAATACCATTCTGCCACATATCCAATGTATGGTACTTATGGTGAGTGTAGATCATATTGCAGACATGCCAGTGTCATCCGTGACATGGCATGCTAAAACACAACTGCATATTTAAACACTACACATACCCAATGTGTGTCATATGGCCTAGCCACTCAATAGCATCACAAGACATATATGTGTCAGTTGCGCAAATGGTGATTGGTATGCATACTGTTTAGAGGTGCATATGTGTGCAGACACAACATTAAGGTGTATAGCAATGAAAGCTATGTGTAGTACTGTGGTTACAATAACTGGATAGGGTATAGTACCATAGGCCATCATCATGAAGCATCATGTGGTCACTCAAGGCTACAAATATTTCCCAAACCAGCACTACTCATGCTGTACTGGAACTGTACTACCTTGGCTACATTCACAATTTCACAACCAGTTGTTACATGAGTTTGTAAGGAGGCCAATAAGGAGCATTCCCTGACATGAATGTGTAGTGTGTTGCAGAGTGTTTAAATGCCCCATGATAGGCCTCTACCCCTCAGGTATATTATGTGTAATGTGTGGATGAGATTTTGGATACTGGAGTGTGTCTTTACAGAGGGTTTGGGAATCCTTTATGTATAGCATGTTAAAATGCTCTGTGTATGACATAGATGTGTATGTTATGTGCATGTTGAGTATCAACTGTGCCTATCCAATGGTCACTACAGTTTAGCCACATTTGTTTGAGATGGTCTGGGTATTGCATGTGTTTGAAGCAGCTAATCACATTTGTGAGATGTGCGTGGTCTTACACCAAACATGCACAGCATGCATTATGGGTAGGTGTGTTACATGTGTACATGGCCTACACCTTAACTATGACATGTACTTTTTATTTACAATAATAAATGTAGAACACACTCACCTTCATCTGTCTGCTGCCTTGATGTCACCACAGAGGGACCTACGTAGAGATTAGACAGTTTGTCAGTGGCCACAACTGTGGCATTGCTACTGTGTGTTTGCAATCTTACAGTACAACAACAGTTTACATTAACAGGGCTACAAATTATGTTCCAAATGATCAGTACTGCACAACAACAGGCTCCACATCTTTTAACGACACATTCCACATCTCACATATGCATGATCTACCAATACAGATAACAGTAGTCTACAGATATGCCATGTTACCTGCATGCTCCATGTGTGCTTGCTGGGTGGCTCCAACCTCCATCTTGGTATATGTCTGCTGCTGTTGTTGTTGGGCAGGTGCCACCAGGAACAGGAGCAGCTCCTCCACTCTGGTGAGGGGGGTGGATATTAACACCACCTCCTGTTGCGAGCTGTTGTCTCCACACATCAGTAGCACGCTGACGGACATGTCTGAGAAGATCACTGTAGTGGGGGTGTACCTGCTCATATGTCTGGTTATGCAGGCCTACTTCATTTACCCTGCGGACAACATCTTGCCACATTGCAGTATGCTCCTGCTGGTCCTGGCTGTTTCGTGAGAACATGAGACTGTAGTGCTGAATCATACTGGTAGTAATTATGTCATCCTCAGCACTACTGTAACTGGGGTTCCTGCAATGTGCCATGATCCCTGGAAGACATAAATGCGAAAATATGTCTGAGCAAGTCATATGCCACATTTAACATTATACAGTACAGATATAACTGAACTGCCATATATAGCAAACTATTAGCTAACTGAGAGTGAAACACTTTAACTGCCACTTATCACTGCTCACCCCACAACTGCTTGGAAATGCCTGGCTCACTCTCAATCTAATGAACCATTTTCTGCACAGCAACAAAATAAAATCACTATATAAGACTATACAAGAGTACCTGGCACACTGTATGCAACACGATGCACCACCTAGCCACAGCAGATATACATCAAGCTGATGTGTAAAGAAATATATCATCCATCACAATGAGTGTAAGGTCCAGTAAATGTATTACTATTATACCACACAACTTGTTAATGTCAAACCCTTGTCCAAAATATGTGCACAATTGGGAATATAGGTTGTGTACTGCTGTAGTACACTATGAATGTTGCTAGATGTGCAGTTATATGTTTCACCACACATATGTCAAAGGACATGTTACAGACATACCCACACACACATCAGACATAATTATAGGACACAAAGGTATTACAACCCAGATAAGCTTTCAGTGTGTACTATACAGTACTGTGTGTCAGCACTTACACAACCTTAATCTTGAGAAATGTAATCTGTGATGAATACAGGGACCACACAAAACATTGGATGCAAGCAATGTGGACATACACCATACTTTGCTGTACAGGCCCAGAGCTTCAAGTAGTACTACAGTACACACAGGATTTGGATTCAACATCAGTACCAATTAATAATCATAGATGTAGTGCTTTAGCCTCCAATGACACACCCTAGTTAAAACCAAGGGAGTTAATCACACTGTATGCAATAGCACTTTTTCTGCCTAGTGACAGAATACACAGCTTTTGCTAGGATCAAAGCAAGGACCCATAATACCATGACATAAACAGTTTCCCACTAAGCTATCCCACAGATACATATCTTTTTTTGTATTCACAAACACATTGACCATCACAGTCAGTTAACAGTACAAAGAATCTATTGTAACAAGTAGATGTAGGCATGTATGAGTATGTATAACTATATATATATATATATATATATATATATATATATATATATATATATATACATATACACATCCATTGGTGTACATATACGGGTCCCTATGACTTCGTCGACAGTTCATTTGATTGAAACTCATTTCGTCGACAGTTCATTTGGTCGACAGACAGATTTGCCCCCTTCCCCAATGTTAGGTGGGGCTTCACACCCCTAACTATATATATCAACTCCAGGGTTGCACAACATTGGAGAAGGGGGCAAATCTGTCTATCGACCAAATGAACTGTCGACGAAATGAGTTTCAATCAAATGAACTGTCGACGAAGTCATAGGGACCCACATATACATATATATGTAGGCACGTATACATTTCACCTTTAATAGTGAGAATATCAATTATACAAAGGATGTGAGGTGTACACTAATGTAATAAAAATCGCACAGTCTTGGGATAAATGCATTGAAGGTGTTCACAGCCCAGGTAGCTTTAGCAGGCCTCACTGGCTTCAACAGTGCAAACTGAACAAACCACCCACAGTGTTTAACCACCACATGTCATATACTAGCACTGTATGCTGTCTTGTTTGTCACACACTAAAACCTACATACAAATATGCGCATACTAACCTTCATCAACTTATATATCTCCACCCTTCACAAACAATCGCAATATGTCCCCTGCTCTATGCACATATACAGATGTGAATATATATGACACATATATATTTCTCCGTATGTGTGTGGCATACACACACGAGGTCCACACTGTTGTAAGTTCCTAGACCTCACAGCTGAACTGTTGGGCCTTGCTGCAACACAAACAGGTGTCACATGTGAACACACACTAACATTAGGTGGGTATATATGGCTACAAATGCTAGATAAGCATACTAGACTGCTACAGCAGTTGCCAATGCTAAGCTACACTTTAATATGACTATCATGGATGTGTTGTTCTGTCACACCCATGTTTATATAATATCAGTGCTGATCCCCCAACAGCCATTGGCCACACTACTGTACAGAACACAGATAACATGGTCAGATCTTTGGCATTTAATGCTGAGCTACACATTTCACAGGTATGTCCCACTGTCCAAAGGTACATACTGTATTGTCCATAGCAGCAGTTAAGCAGAACATCTATGCATAAATAAGTACTGCTGCCACATATGAATGGTTCACATTATGTAGACTATTCTTCAATAACATCTACTACATGCCATTAAATACATATGTGTCACATACCTTTCCTTTGTATAATATGGTAATATTTCTTTTTCCTTTTCTCTGTCTCTCTGTCTCTCTGTCTCTCTGTCTCTCTCTCTCTCTCTCTCTCTCTCTGTCAGTCTCTGCAATAGAGTGATTGAGTTTGTTGGCAGAGATTGCAGCCTGCTTTTGTAGGTATTTGCACATGAGCATGTGATGGCCTCTGCACCAATTAGTGGCCACCACTTGCTAATTGCATGCAGCCTGCTGTGTAGTAATTGCAGTAATCACTGTCATAGCAACCCAGTACTATAAATTGCTAACTCAGGTAGGCGTGGCCCTTTCAGCTTTCCAAGATGGAGATCATCCTTGTTTGCTGTGGACATAATTGTTTAAGACAGAAGGTTGGTATAGTTCTTATATCAGAAGCCAGGGGTGTAGCCAGAGATTTACATTTTGTACTCAGACCTAATGTTGCTGCTTCCAGTACCTACTTGTCAGTGTAGAAATGTACTCACCCCTCAAAATGCTACCCCAAGATACATGGAAAGATGTACTTTCTTTTCAACTTTTACAATTAACTGCCATACAAAGCTAGTTATTGAGATGTATTCCTTTGGCACAAGAATTGTTTGTGAACCGCTATACTGTGAATATTAATTTACTCAGTTCTAAACAGTTTGTGCTTTTTTAGTGTTGACATTAGCACAAGCTGCTCAGAAAAACTGGGCACATTTCAGTACAGTGAGTATGCTTACCTACACATGTCAGTACTGTGAGTATACTTACCTACACATGTCAGTACTGTGAGTATACTTACCTACACATGTCAGTACTGTGAGTATACTTACACATGTCAGTACTGTGAGTATACTTACCTACACATGTCAGTACTGTGAGTATACTTACCTACACATGTCAGTACTGTGGCTTACCCACACATGTCAGTACTGTGAGTATACTTACCTACACATGCCAGTACTGTGAGTAGGCATACCTACACATGTCAGTACTGTGAGTATGCTTACCTACACATGTCAGTACTGTGAGTATGATTACCTACACATGTCAGTACTGTGAGTATGCTTACCTACACATGTCAGTACTGTGAGTATGCTTACCTACACATGTCAGTAGTGTGAGTATACTTACCTACACATGTCAGTACTGTGAGTATACTTACCTACATGTCAGTACTGTGAGTATGCTTACCTACATCCTTGGTAGGCCCTGCACACACAGGTATATTCTACATTTGGGTAGGGGTGCAGAAGTACAGAGAGCGTAAGTAGTATTGTGTGGATTTTATCTTGCTGGACTTACAGGGTTGCTGTGTACATGTTAGTTTATCAAGGCAAGTAGTCTGTCTGCGTAACTCCCAACTGTGGACCTATCCACATGGTAGCCAGAGAATAGCCTGTTATATTTTGTCTGTGCACCACACAGGTCTTTTCAGCAATAGAGCAATGACATTCTTACAGTTGGTTGTTACCAGTACATGGCTACATCCATTTGTATTTCAGTGTTGTATTCCTACATAAGGGTATGCTTCCAAAACTCCTTCCAAAGCTGTTTGCACAGTGTGTAACAGCAGAAAGGCTGATATGCCTCTGTGTTTCTGCCTCTGCCAGACCTCTCAAACACTCAGGTACATATTTGAACAGACTCAGGGAAAAGTAAAGAAAAAGTCAGGGACACCTTTAAAATGTTAGTGCCATTAAGTTGAAACATTGAGAGAATCAGAGCATATGAATTAATACACATTTTCCTGAAGTAAAAGAAGTGTCTAACTCTTAATTATTGTCATTATTCATTAAGTGTAATTCACAACCTTTCTGGCCAAAGTCAGTAGTTTTAGGAGGGATTCAGAGGGACAGAGCTAAAATTTGTGTCAAAATCAGGGACATCCCTGAAAATTAGGGACAGTTGGGAGGTATGGCCTCTGCCCTAAACAGATATGCCAGTGTTTGTCCTGCTGTGATACTGTGCTGGGTTGTAAAGTGATGGTGTAACATTATTTCCTGCTAGAATAGCTGCTTCTCTTATCACAGTCATGTAATGTAATCCCACAACAACTGTTGGTAAAGATCCACAGAACAAGTTGTGTGGTATGGCATTCCTATTTTTCCTTTACATTCACTCATTCTGATGCATGATATATTTGTTTCAGCACCAACTTGTTGTATATCTACCATGGCTTAGTGGTACTTCATGTTGTGTAGTGTGTACAAGGTCCAGGGTTCGAGACTGACAAAGGTATTTTATTTTACTCCTGAGCAGAACAAGGACCCTCACATACAGAGTGACTAAAGCACTTTTAAGCAGTTGTAAGCAGGTTTGTACAGGTTTGCATGATGCTTAGCAATGCTTAGCTAAGCACAAACAAGTGCACACTTGCGCAAACCCGCTAACTACTGCTTAATAGTGCTTACTCCCGCTAACCCCGTGCTCATTTCTTTGAAAGAAAAGAAAAATGGGGAGATAGGAAAGTGGTGAAAAAGGGGCACAAAAAGGGAACGACAGTATGGAAAGTAGCTCGGGATGTGCAGGATGGGTGTAGGGAAGGTCCATAGCTGTCCATTTCTTTAACAGCAACAGCTGTGCATATGGAATAAATTTGGAGGTAGATATGAAACCTTCAACCCCTGAGAGAGGGGTGAGGACAACAAAGTATGTTGTAATGCCAATTAAATTACATTTTATGTGTCCAGTGGACATGTGTGCAAAATGGGCAGCTATGTATGGGGCATAATTTGTTTTTTTTGGAAGCAGATTGCCCTTTTTTTTTCAGGTGAGAGTGGAATGTGGGGTAGGGGAAATAGGTATATTTGGGGAGGTAGGTTAGGGAGGTAAACAGACAAGACAAACAAGTTGCATACAGGGGTGGTATATGACACATGTGGTGGGTGAACAACTTTGATGGGGAGGGATGTTTGGAAATCGCAAGCCCATGAGCCCACAGATGGAAACAGTGGGACTGAGGTCCCCACCCATGGGCAGTCACCACTGCACCTTCACAGCCCAGATGGTGGCTGTGCTGGGAGCTGTGTAGGAGGGGCAGGCTGACCTGGGAGTTGCACCACTCATGCCTCAAGCTGGCGTAGAGGTTCTGCAACAGAACGTTCAATCTCTCTACGCACCACAGCCCGGAATGTTCGAAGGGTGATAGGTGGCCCTCCTCCACCCACTCTTGCACGGGGGGCTGAGCCCCATCCCCTACAGTGCTTCCAACTGAAGGTGGCACAGGGCCAATGGAGGAGGAGTTCCCAGGCTGGGCACCGGACCTGCTGGTGCCAGGTGCCATGGCCAGCTGTGGTGGGACAGGTAGGTCCGCTGGGACCGGCCTTCCCATATGAACTATGTTTTGGAGGGTTTAATAAAGATATGGGTTAGTAACAGTCAACAGCATTCCCAATTAGTTATAACAGCATGCAGAAGTATTCCCATTAACCCAACACACCAGATTTTCAACAGTTGAAAAGCAAGCATAACACATGCATATATAGAACAATAGTGGACATTACAACAGCATGCAGGTTGAATTGATGGCAACAGGCCACCAATATTGTGGTATTTTAACAGGGCACATGCATAGAAATAAATGCAAATATTTATAAAACAATAGAACTTATGTCCCAACAAATGTTTTGAGATTAGACATACCGTTTGAGGTGTGGAATTGCATTTTTTATCACATACAGTAGGGTGGAAAAGGATAGCACAATTAACAACCTATATATCCTTCTAGTTTTCACTACATTCCTATTAACTGGATTCTGGAGCATTTCTCCCTGGGCCTCCGCTGAAAACAGGATCTGTGGAACCTAGTCAGACTTTCCCGGTCAACAAATGTTAAATAAATAAATAAAATAAATAAATAAATAACTACAGTTATATGTCCCTTACATGTATTATTACACTACCCAATGTCCTTATATTGTGCAATTGGATTTTGCTAGATCATTATATACATGAGCTGTATCTTACATACAAACTGTCCAAGATACAGATATTACTGCTACATATTTTGGGAGTTGCTCACACACACACACTACTGCTAAGATGGTATACTGACAGCTCTACTTTCATATAATTATCTAGATATGTTCAGATGAAAGTATCAGTTATATGTTAACAGCTCCCTACATTTCTGGAAGCACACTGACATTTCTGGGGAACACAATACCAAGCTACTCATGTGCCAGATTAACCTGTACATGCTGGGCATGAACCAACAGTTGAGGGCTGTAAATATGCATAAAAGCTACTGGCACTCCCTTCATCCACATTATATGGGCCTACCCAAGTGTGGGTTTACACTGCTTAATACAACAGTACTATTTGTAAAATGCAACAGTACAACAACATATCAAAGAAAATGACACAGACGCACTCCAGGAAATATACATTTATTAAAGGATTATTACACCTTTATTTATTGGGTTAAAACACTTTTTGAAGGCTCTCTCATTTATTTTATATAACAATACATGCAGAATAATTACTAACCTGCCTGATGACGCAGCCTTTGCAACCTATCTTCATGGGCTTGCAGATTCATAGCCCGGACACCTGCAGCTGTGAAGTAAATGTAGTGATATTAAGACATACCTATCCATAGTATGGACAAGCATAGCAATTCTTAACTACTTAATACAATGGCTACTTAGTACTGGGGCATTAGGCATCGCAAGGGACTCCTGGATCCACTGGTCCAATTGATCCTCCTTACATCGCTTCAGGCCAGAATAATGGTGCCTGACCTGCTCACCAGTCCGAGGAATGCCAGTGGCACTGGTGAGATCACGAGCAAGACTGTTCCAGGCCTCTGTTTTATATTGGGTGCCCTGGTACTGGCCCCACAGGAGTCTTTCCTCATGATTGTGGACAAGGAGCCAAACCATTACTTTGGTCTCCTCAATGCCCCAGCGTTGCACTCGAAATCGAGTGCCTTCTCCAACACCGGCCATGCTGACTGCAGAAGGGAGCTACAACCAGTTATGGCAAGTATTCCCGCCTGTGGAGCTTAAATATGCATTTCCCACACTTATTTGTGATTGGCCAGTTTTGAAAAAACTCAGCAGTAGGCACACCTGCTTAGCTGATGTTGGCAATGTTTAATATTCCTTTGATAGATATGTGGCTGTTGAAAGTGCATGGTTATGAAATGCTCTCATGGTTTAGTGGTTATGTACTGTGACTATAGTGCACAGTATCCTGAGTTCAAGCCCTGTCACTGCTTTTTATTTTCCTTCAGGCCAGACCTGAATGGTTAAGGTATAGTAAAGGAGGTGTGGCCGTGTTTAGCTGACTTTGCTCAACTTTGCCTGACTTTGCCTAACGTTGCCCAACGTTGCTCGATGTAGCTTGACATTGACCAACATTGCCCAACATTGCGCTGGTTAGCACGGTGCGCAGCTACATGCAAATACGTTGTATTTGTGCTGGTTAGCGTGGTGCGCAGCTGCGCGCAAATACATTGCGCTTGTTAACACGGTGCTCAGCTACGAGCAATTGGTTTTAAATATGCTAAATACTGCTAAAATGTGCTTAGCAGTGCTTTATATTTCTTAAAATAAGTTACTCATGCCTCAGAATACATAACCATTTCACCTTCATATATATATATATATATATATATATATATATATATATATATATATATATATGTATATAGAATTTGTTCACGACTACATATAACATTTGAATGCTTTTTACAAAACTTATACATGATAAACGTAAGGAAATATTTTTGTATACAGATTTCCAACAGAAAATGGAACTTGCAGTAGTGGGACTCGAACCGGGAATGCCTCCTCTTTGTGCGAAGGCTCTAACCATTACGCTATCGCTATTTTACTTAATTTGCATATTTTTTTCTTATTATCCTCTTCGGTGTCTAAACTGCTAACTGTAGCTAAGCAATGAGCAATCCCGCGCAAACACGCACAAATAGGGGCAGCTATATCGGAAATAAAACAAAAAAAAAATAAATTTCTTTTAATTTTTAAATTTGTATGAGGTTTAACATATGGGGGAGTGTAGTGTTACAATGTACACATGTGAGCGGACTCGCTCATGTAACTCAACATTTCTTGGGTTTTGTCAGTGCAGGGGCGTGGATTTTTGGACTGCTCGGCAATCCGACACGTCCATGCTCCATGTAAGCTTTAGAGTTGAGGCAGCGCGCCCTCATTAATATGCATGGTGCACTGCCATCATACTCTTAGACTGGCGTTTCTGTGTAAGACTAATCTAGTCTTACACGGAAGATTAGTAAATCCTGAGGATAGTTTTTTTCAATAAAACACTTTCATTGTTAGTCAAGTTGAAAATAACATTTTCTAACTTATGTTCTAATAAAGCCCTAAATTCAAATTCACACATATTTTCAAATAGTACTAAAGAGTTAACTGGGGGGGGGGGGGGGTTGTAAACACTTTTATGTAAGGCGGCACTGCTTTCAACATTAAAAACAAAATCAGATAATAACTTGAAATTTTATTTCCTAACAAAGGTTTTTAAATCCAAAATAAGTTCAACCAGACTCGAGTGTGTAGAAGGGACAAAATTAAAGCCCCTGCTTAATAAATTTGCAATTTCAAAGTAAAAAAGCTGAGAAGAAAAATTATAAACTATGAAGTCACCTTCAGAATTCACTAAAGTGGAAGGAAATTCCATAGGTCCATCTGCTTCATTGCAAACAGTAGTCTCACAAAACAGTATACTTCTGTTCCCTTCATGGGTGTTGTTCACTTGGAACGAATGATTCACGGCAGCCCCAAACCAGTTTAGTTCCACCTGGCTTGCTGCCTTCTCAAATTCTGGCATGATGGATTCTTTGGTCCCTGTAATTCCACTGGGGCCTGTAGTTTACTTGCCTCGTCTGGTTCCGTATCCTCTCCAATCTTCTTGGAAGTTCCCCCCCTAAAGGGACCTGATTAGGTGGATGAAATTTGGCTACTCCTCCTGAATTTACAGTACTGTTGTTAGAATCTGTGTTGCGTACGTTGGAAAATGAATTGGATGGTGGTTTGGGGAAGCTATCCCAGTTTGCTAAGCCTTTTTATCCCTGTCCAACTTTTTTTCTTTGTGAGACTTAACGTCTCAAGTGAGCTTATTAGTTTTATCAAGCACATTCTTATAAGTTAAGGTGGAATGCTCAAATAGCAGTTCTTCATGCAATGCTTTATCAAGCTCAGTTAACTCAGAGTATAACATTTCAATAGTTCTTTGATTGTGTTTGATAAGAAGGTCTAGCAATTCTAAACCTTGCCTGTCAAATAAAGCGATAAGCTCACAGTGCAAAGATGAGTCCGCAATTAACCCAGTGGAAGCTGGTAGGCAGTATAGCTTGACATACAAGACAAACACACACACAGATACTCACACACACTTGTCCCACCCAAACATACACAACTAAGCCCTCAGTAAAAAAAGCAAAAAAGTAGATGTGCATTTGAGGTGGTAGTGTTTTGGGGGCTGATTAATAGTGGGCATATGTGGAGGGAACCTGGAAGGCAGTTTATCTTGACACACACACACACACACACACACACACACACACACACACACACACACACACACACACACACACACACACACACACACACACACACATTATCCTACTCAAACAAACACAAACAAAGCCTGACTAAGGAAAGAAAAAGTAGGTGTGCATATAGGGTGGTGGTGTTTTGGGGGATATGGGACACCTCCCACTGAAGAAAGTAAGTGTGCGTGTGTGTGTGTGTGTGTGTGTGTGTGTGTGTGTGTGTGTGTGTGTGTGTGTGTGTGTGTGTGTGTGTGTGCATGTGTGCTCATGTGTGTCTGTTAATCTGAATAGTTCCAAGATGTGGGGGACATGGCTTTCTTCTGAAGGCAAAAATATTCATGTGGATTTCAATGAAACTAAAGCTGAAGTACTTAAAAATGTATTCTTTGTGCCGGGAGAATATGAGTTTTTATCTTTTTTTGACATTGTATGGGGCAGTAATTGATTTAATACTGCATATTGAATGTTTTCTTAAAAACCTTTTACAGACAGTGTGAATACTGTTAGGGCTTTTGCATGCCAAACCACTCAACTGCTTTTTTAAGTTCTTGCAAATTCATATTCATTATATCAGTAATATTGTCTCTCCCTATTAGAGTTTGCTACCATCTTCTTCTTTTGCTTTTGAGCATTCCCAACATCATTGTCTCCTCTAGTGGACCCAGTTATGTAATCCAATAATTGAGTTTTAATTTATAGGTTCATAGGCTCATAGTTAAGTATTAGGCTAGCTGCTCTTGTAAGACATTTTAAGCTGAACCAATTTCCCTTTTGTGTTCAAAATAACCTATTCCATTTGGTAATAGACTGGCCTTACCCATCTCTTGGTCGATAATTATATAGTACCCCTAATAAGAACAACTGGGATCTTGCTATCAGTCCTTCCTATGAACAACTGACTTTATTTCCTTAAGTATTGACTACAAACATATATTTTGTTAATCTGGTTAGTCCCACTAGGCCAACAGCCTCTTTTCAGGGGAAATCTGAGGTGGTATTCATACTGACTAAGGGAAATGTATCGAGGACACAAGGGAAATTCTTCAACTCCTTTTAAGTGCTGTGAAATGTTTTACGTCAACCTGAGAGGGTCTATATTACATAGTTGAAGTCTTATAACTTCAAACACGTAATGTTTGAACCTATGTTTGAAGTAACAAAACTTTGACTATGGATAAAAAAAAAACAAAACAATGGAAAACAAAATAAACTGTTTTAAGCAGGGGGCAAGCCCCCCTGCACCCTCACATGGGGGGCTGTGCCCCCCCACCCCTCGCTACTTAAATATACCAACTCCGAGATCGCACCCCATTGAACAAAATGGAAACCTCCACTTATGGAGATTTCCATTGAAATGCTCAAACTTTTACAAATTCTAACTTATGGTCTCAACCATATGAGGTTCGAACTTGTAAAAGTTCGACTACGTGATAGGAACCCAACCTGAGATACCAACTAGCCAGGCTGATGAGATCCTCAATTTAAGATCTTATCTGAAGGACAGCTTAACCAGGAGTGCAGAACCCTCCACCCACCGACCACAAATTATATGCTGCACTGCAGTATCAGTACTACAAAATCAATCCATCTAGCTGGTCTGGGAATAGAACATACAGCCTTGTACACGTAAGGAATGTGTACTACCTTTGGAGCTACTGAGTTTAATTTGAGCCTTACTTCCATGGAATTCTCCAAAGTTTTCTAAAAAAACACAATTCAAAGATATTGATTTTCTAATGTACAGCCTTAGTTAGTCTGTTTCACACTCACTTGTTATTGCTGGTAAAAACCTAGCTTTGACTAAATGAGCCTTTAATGACAATGTAATGCCATTGCTCTTTAAAACCTTGTACAGATTTGCCATAGCTTTTCTTCTGAAAAGCAAAGCAACTGTATTTAATTTTTAATTTCACTGCTGTAATCACCATCTGTAAAGATCTTTGAGCCAATGAAAATAAAATCTGTCCCTGTCTTCACTTCATCTACATCTATTTGCAAAGAGTTGATAGGTGTAGATGACATAACTGTATTTGTTTACTTGATGATGAATGAGACCAGCTTTTGTGCTTCCTACTTTTATCTTCATTTATCTTCATCTAAAGAATATCCATCTCTTCTCCACTTTCAGCATCAGAGTGTTATCTTCTCCATATTTGCAGTTGCTAATATTTCCCCCAGCAATTTTGATATGTGGCCTTTGGGATTCAGGCAATGTTCTCTAGCTTGTGTAGTTAATTCAAATCCAGCCACTGCACCTTAGACTCACTTGTAACAGTATGACTATGAATGTACATTAAGTTAACAACATTGTCACACATCCATCTGTGTACATGTATGGCTACAAATTCCTCTTAGGGTTGGGGAGTTGCTATAGCAATTAAGGTATTTACCTCACAGTCATAAGATGTAAGGTTTGATTCTCACCCTTGAAAAGAAAATTGGTTAGGCTTAAAATAGCTCACGAGGGTAGCTAGCCGAGTACTTACTTGTGATTTCAACATCTGATTATTCTACCTTAGCATTTCTCATAATAGATTCAGCATAAGATCTGAATACATAAGGTGATGATATATAACCTCTTTCACACTCCTGTGCCATCCTGAACCAGTCAGTTATTCTTATGTAGTTTAAAATGTTGCTTCTTGTTCTGTATACAAATATCTCAGGAAGCAGATAAGGTGAGATCGGTATCCCGATTTCTCTAAAAATTTGCTACATATTGTTATGTTTCACACAGTCAAAGGCTTTAGAGTAATCAATAAAGCAGAAATAAATATTCTTCTAGAACTCTCTTGTTTTTTCCATTACCTAAAGGATGTTGGCAATTTGCTCTCTGGTGCTTCTAATCCTAGTATATCTGTTTGAACATCTGGCAGATCTATGTCTGTATATTGCTGAAGACTAGCTTTTATGAACTTAAATACTATTTTGCTACCTTAGGTTGGTTGGTTCACCATTAGATACTAGGCTTGCAGTCCAGCACACCATATTTTAAACTCTAATGCAATTTCCCCACAGTACTGCCTGGTTATGTGACCTGTTCTAAGTCTTACAGTAAGCAAATGAATGCTGTGGGAATTGATCCATGTACTACAAGGAATAGCTCATTAACAGCATATAGGCTTAACTCTCTGTACTAACTGGCAGACTATGTGTGAAGCAAGTGCAGTTGTTTGATAATCTGAACACTGTTTAACATTGCCCTTTGGATAAAGGAATATAAAATGACCTTTTCTAATGGCTATTGTCGTGTTTTTAAAATTTGCTGACAAATTCCAAGTAACGATATACAAACATTACTTTGCAGGATTTTAGGCACATTAGTTGGAATTTCATCATATCATGAAGACTTGTTATTAGCAAGGTTTCCTATTGCACATTTAACTTCATCGTCTGGGCTACCTGGCTTTAGATAAGAGAATATACCATCCAATGTATCGGTGACGCTCGATTCCCTCTTGTAGAGTTATGAACATAGTAACAATGCTAGACACATGATCACGAGGACCATAAGAGGCAATCTATGTCTGATTTATAAGACATCTTCAGAGCCAGCCCTGATGGAACTTTCCACATCCCCAAAATAAACAGCACTAGAAGCACTAGATCCAAGGATTTGAACTTCCTTTATGACATAAATGGAACATGGTGGAAGGACAGATATGTGGCTTGAAGGATTCCAGTGTTATGGAACATGTTTCCCATCAATGTGACTCTCTTCAAATGAAACCCTGACCATTGGATGGAAAATCACAAATTCACCCCTAGTGTGGCTCCCATGTCTCTGATGGACAGATGCAGTCGGTAAGTATAATGTTCTCCAATTAGCCCCCCTCCCCGACAAGTCCCTTAGCTACCTCCTTACTAGCATATTGCCCCTCATAATAGATACCCAAGGTACTTGTGGACAAAACTTGAGTCGTGGTGCATGGCTGGGATTATAAGGCCCTAGTGGTCATTAGCCTAGTAACAACCTATGAACTATGCACCTATGACTATCATTAAAGGCTGACAAAGTAATACTTTGCTTGATCTCTAGTGGTAACTTATTCCACAGGCTGGACATACACTGAGTTAGGAACCTATCCCTCCAGTGTGTTCTATTAATTTTTTGGTGTAAATTTAGGTCCCCAGTACTGGTGCTTGTAGATCCGTTGGCTTTGCAAAGAAATAGGAGGTCAAATTGGATTGAGACTCAAAAAGTGAAACATAGGTCACCTCGGATACAGCAGTAGGCTACCAAGTAAAAGAAGAGTTGTGCCAAGCTGCTGGGATTGCTGAAGGATTTAAGACTTTTAATTGTTTTAGTTAAAAAATTGAGGGTGTTTCCAGATTTGTACATACCCAAAGGGTATTTTATTTGATGCTGGGTCAGACAAAGAAAGAGTACAGTGATAAGATGATGTCTTTAGGTCTTGAATATATTCCCTTGGAAATTAACTGGGCTGGATAGAAAGATTTCCTGACTATGGTGGAAACACAATGTTCAAGTAAGAAATAGTTCTCCACATAAGTACCTGGGTCTGTTATGACTATATCTCTCTGAAGATGAGTACTGTTTATAACATATGAGGTGGAAACAGCTTTTTGATGAACACTCCTCTGCTGCATGTTTTTGCATTTCACTTCAGACCATTTTCACTAAAGCAGGTATATGCATATTCCATCTCTTTTTGGAGCAGTTTATTATCAGTGGTATCCAGCTTGCAGTCATCAACAAACTTCATCAATCACACTTCAGCAATATTGGATTGTATGTCAGCACAATAAATGCCAAACAGGAGACGATACAGTATTGATCCCCTGTGATACCCACTAGTTACAATTTTATGTTCAGAGAAGATACCAGAGACTTTAATTTCCTGAAGATCTGTTATGCGATACCCACTAGTTACAATTTTATGTTCAGAGAAGATACCAGAGACTTTAATTTACTGAAGATCTGTTATGTGATACCCACTAGTTACAATTTTATGTTCAGAGAAGATACCAGAGACTTTAATTTCCTGAAGATCTGTTATGTGATACCCACTAGTTACAATTCTATGTTCAGAGAAGATACCAGAGACTTTAATTTACTGAAGATCTGTTATATAGCTAGTTTGCAATTAAACAGACAAAGCAGGGACTCACATTAAATTCATCTAACGTTTTAATAATGGCACTATGGGTGATAGTGTCAAAAACCTTGGCCAGGTCAAAATAAGCAGCATGCACAGAGTGACCACTGTCCACTGTCTCTATAACCATTCAAAGAAGTTTACAAGGTTCAGAAGACAGGACCTGCCTTTCACAAAACCAGGTCTATATTAGAACATCGACTTTTTAAAATGTCGAATGTTCTAATATCGACCCCTATTCAGCGAATGCTGACAATATCGAACATGCAGAACAGCAAATTTTTTCCAAGAGAAAAAGTTCGCTGTTCCGACATACATACACACAACACAAGCACACCAAACAAACAGCAATCCACACAGATACACCTAAAATCCTCCATCTAACCCTACTCTAAACAGTGCATACACCGCTAGCTATCCACTTACCTTAACCCAGACCCTAACCCTAAGGTCCGTCACTATCGCACACTCACCTCATTCGCGCCCTAACCCTAACTCAACTACCTCACCCTAACCCTCACATCCACACAATCGCACACTTACCTGATCCCGACCCATAACTTTCCACCACGGTGCTGAAAATAGTGAAGCCACAGGAACAGCCAACCAAATTCCTTCCCCGGGAAGAAATTCGGTGTTCTGGAGCTTCGCTATTTTCAACATTCACTGAACAGGGGTCGATATTAGGACATTCAAAGTTGTGAAGTTTAAATTGGTTAAGTTGGCTCCCTATTGAAATGTTGGCACTCTGCATGCTGAGTGCCAAAAAGCCGAAAAATAAAAAGACCGAAAGCACATGAGAAGAGCAAATTTTGAAAATCGTTCTTCTTAAAACTTCTTTTTGCTGGGAAGGCAAGACCCCTCCCAAATCTATATATACAATTCCAAGATCACCAAACCTCAGAGAAAAGGGAATATTCCCAGAAATGGCATTTCAGTCTTAGTTTATGTAAGTTTCTTTCAGCCATACAGTCTCCATATTTGGGGATTCACTCTAGCGGGTCCTGACACTTCAATGGTTACTGGTTAAATTGCTTATGTTCCCAACTGAGTTCTGCTACAATGTGTTCTATGGCTTTGCATATAAGGCTGGCAAATCTGATAGGTCTATAATTACCTAGGTCTGTAGAGAGGTCATGGTGGCTGTTCTCCAGATACCAGACGCAAACTTTGTGGACAGGCTGAGGTTGAACAACATAAGTAGAGGCTCAGATAGGGTAAATTTGACATTGACAAAAATGCAGCTTGGTATGTTACATGATCCCATAGGAACATTATTTTGAACCTTTCACAGGGATTCTCAGACTTGTCCCAAGGTGATTACTCGGGTAATTAAATTTTCAGGGATAGCGGGTGAAACAATGTAGGTAGATGAGGGTAAAGTTAGCAATGAACTTTTCTGCTAATACATTGGATATATCCTTGGGATTGGAAGATTGGATACTATTATAAATGTTCTCCTTGCATTGTCTGAAATTATTCCTTAACTATCTGATATAATTGAAAACAAATTTGTGGCCTCCTTTGGTATCTGCTTTAGATTTTCTAATAGTGCTCCTAATTTCCTTGTTGGCATGTAATAGTGTTGGGGAGGGGGCTGGAGAGAGTCTTGAGGAAGGAGGCTGGCGAGTTCTTAGACCTTTTCATTTTTTCCTTCTTTTGTTATACAGTTTATTAACACAGAATGTACCAGAGTGGCCTATTTCTGCATTTAGCAAACTAAGTCCTATGCCCGAGGGAATGCACGGTCCAAACAACCTAACCTAGCAACCTAACTCCGGATGATAGGAAAGCTTTGGATAACTTATGTAATAATAAAGATATAGTTATTGTCCCTGCTGATAAGGGAGGTGCAGTTGTGGTTTGGAACACTGTGGATTATGTCCAGGAAGGGTTAACCCAACTGTCTGATGCTAAGTGTTACATGTACATGTCCATAGATCCAACACCAGTATTTAAGGATGAGATTGACTCCTTTTTGCGGTTAGCCTTTGAGGAGGGTATTATAAACAAGAAATGTTTGGATTCACTTATGGTTTCTGAACCTTCGAAACAGATATTGTATCTTTTACCCAAAATCCACAAGTCTCTAAATAAACCACCTGGTAGACCAATAGTCTCTGGAATAGGCTCACTGACCGAACCCTTATCGGCCTTCCTTACCAAATATCTGAAACCTCTTTTGGGACATATAAGATCTAGGTTGCAGGACACCACACAATTTTTGCAGTTAATCAGGGAGACCCAATTGGAACCCGAATGGTATTTATGTACATTGGATGTAAAATCATTATATACAAGTATACCCCACTGGGCGGGCCTGCAATCTATTCAATACTGGTTGGAAAGGGTCAACTTATATGCACCTGGGTTTAACACCCTTTTGATATGTATGTCTGAACATGTGCTAAATAAGAATGTTCTGTATTTCCAAGGCCAATGTTATTGGCAGCTACAAGGAACAGCTATGGGGGCATCTTTCGCTCCAATATATGCTGACCTTTTCATGGCCTATGTCGAAGAATACATGATATATGATATATCACACAACATCTTTCAGGTGGAAATGGACATTTGGAGACGTTACCTGGACGACTGCTGGTTGGTGTGGCGGGCTGATGTGGGTTACTTGCGGGAATTTGTTGAGTATCTCAATGACAATGTCTGGGGACTTGAATTTTCAAAACTCCATCAATTTTTGGACGTCACTGTTTACAGGAACCCAGATAATACTCTGTCCACCAAGGTTTTCCGCAGCAGCCAATATAACACCTTGTTACATGCATCAAGTTTACACCCCCGTCACACCATCAGGAGTATTCCCATATCTCAATTTATACGTATCAAACGTCTTAGTTCAAACATAGAGGAATATCAATTGGCCAGTAGGGATCTCAGTCAGAGGTTTACCAATAGGGGATATGACAGATTTGATATTGTGTCTGCCCAGAGTAGAGCCAATAGTCTAGAGAGGGATGACTTATTACAATACCAGATTAAGAATAAAAATCAATCCTCTCGCAGTACATGTGTCAGATTCATCACTACTTATGGCAGAAATATCAACATGATCAGAAACATTATCAATAAACATTGGAATATTCTACTGGCTAATGACAAGCTGCGAAGTATTTTGGGACCACGATGTCTTTTTTCATATAAACGTGGTAAAACCCTAGGCTCCTACTTTTCACATTTCAAACACATGGCAAGTGGGGGTACTACTCATAAACAACTAACACTTCATGGTGATGAACTTATTGGTTCATTTCCTTGTGGCCATTGTGGATCCTGCCCACATATGCTTAAATCCAAGGAGTTTACCAGTCGTAATACCAGCAGAATATTTGACATTAAGATCTTTGGTAATTGCAGTAGCGATTGGGTGGTGTACCTGGCCTCCTGTTATTGTGGGGCATTCTATGTTGGACAAACCTCTAGAGCTTTGAGATTCAGAATGAATGAACACCGCAGTGATATAAAAAACCATAAGGAGACCAGTGCCCTTTATCAACATACACTGAAACATCCTCAGGCCAAGTTCAGTTTTATGGTTATTGATCGTATTTCTGGAGATAGAACAAATAAACAAGGTTGGCATGGGTTACTGGATCAAAAAGAGAAATATTGGATTACTACATTGGGGGGTCTATTTCATCCCGGACTGAATGATCACTTATAGGAGAACATGGTTATCTTGTAACAATAATGTTGATTAATCTGATACTAAGCCTTGGGTCACATTCATTTTTTGAAACCATCCGGTTTTATATATGTGTATAATGAACCTAAATATACTTTGGTTCGGTATAGATCAGAGTGTTGAATATTGAGCCATATGGGCCGTTTTGTAGCACCAACTATGATATGGGCGGTGTCTATGTATAGTAAACTGTCAGGTGGAAAATTTTAGTGTTTGTATGAACAATATGTACCCAGAATATACTGGTCTTTTTGACTAGCACCTATATATGTTATTTTTAACACACTTATACTTATCACTTGAAATTACCTGTACTCATCATCACATTTCCAGTTTTGGAGGTTATGCTTTTGTGTTTTTGGTTCTTAATTTTCACCATTGTTGGTTATAGTTATATACTCAGGATATGTCGATTACCCAATTTGCCTAAATGAAACCCCCCCCCCCCCTTTTTTTGATACAGCGAGTCTGAGCCATCTTAATATAAGTACTTGATATACAATACCATTGGTGGTATTGACGAATTTATGTTCAATATCTAGTGCCAGTGGCGAACAAAGTACAGAATAAAAAGATAAATATAAACATATTTATATGGCTAGACAGATATGCTATACTATATTAACAACATGTCAAATTATATGTATACATTTATTCTGGGTTGCTATCTTCTCTGTTCAGGATTGACTTTATTATTATATATGTTACCCACTGTATATTTGTATGAGAAAAACATTAAGTCTAAGAAACATGTTTTATTTCATGAATATTCATGAGCTCAATTTTTCATTGGCTCATGCTATGTATTTAAATGGATGAGTAAAAGGAACTTGACTATACTGTCTTACACTGAAGAAGGCTGTTTGCCGAAACTAGTCTGTTATTCAAGTATTAAAATAAATATATTGAACTCCGTGCTGCCTTGCTGGTCTATTTGGTGCTTTCTATTTCTGCATTTACCATTATATCATTATAGTTAGACAAAATGGGTGCAGACCTGTCAATACAGATGTTTAGAAGCCGGAAGATTGTAGCAGAATGCAACAGACCTCCTAGTTGGGTACATTTGCAGGGGAATGTTGAAAGTATGAAGTAGGTTTTCCTTGGAGAAGTCCCTAAAGATGGTAATATTTGGCAGTGGAGGGTTACCATTTAGCCTTACAGAGAAAGGAAGTGATTTGTTGTCAGATTTAATCAGGGATGCAGAGATGCACGGTGGGGTGCAGATGGGTGCTAGGTTGGTAATGGCTAGGTCAAAGAGAGTATAGTCTCTAGTGGGTAGTTTGACAATTTGCTACAGTGCATTGGTAATAACAAAGTCTAGGAAATGTTGAGTATATCAATTTTTAGAGGTATAACTATGCTAGTCAGTGCTAGGGTAATTGATATTAAACCTCTCAATGGTATTAAGATAATTTCCATGACCTTGCGGAAACATTGATAGGGATTTTTAGCTAGGAATGAAGTAATGATTGGATTTGTTAATGACGATTTTGACCTCCAAGACCTTCAAGTTAGAATTGTGGGTAATCTGACATGTGATGGTGATGTTTTGGACAAATACAGATACTCCCCCAAAATTAACCAAGAGACTGAAGGCATGGTAGGCTCTTAACCCTGATGAAGAGGGAGTATTGTCATTACACTGGAACCATGTTTAAGTAGGCACACAGAGAGAAATGTGTTTGAGTTGCAGGAGGGCTTCAACTTCTGGCATCTTCCTATTTATACCCCTTGAGTAGTGCCATCATGATGTTGTCTGACTTTGTTTATTATGTTTGAATGTCCATTTGTGGGACTCTGCTTAAAACAGCATTATAGGGGTGGCAGGGGCGTTTGGGATTATGCAGATGCCTTGATACCAGAGGCATATACCATCCCTGGTTAAACAGGAAGTCTTATCTGCCATCTCATCCTAGACTGACACATACTAGAACTCCGTAGAATAACACCAGCTACATAGCCAATGGCTGAAGCCAATTATCTTGTGTTGATTTCTAGAAATTATACTTGGTGAAGGCAAGATACTACTGAAGAGCAGTGTGTTTCCTCCTACTAACAGGTGAATTGTAAGATCCTTTATGTCTTTGCATGTCTCCGTAGATGGAGGAACTCAGGGCATTCATTCCAACATGGACTGAGTTAAGTTCTAGTCATACTTGTCTGGTTTAAAGGAACTTTGTGTGGAGCCTTAATGCCTAACTACAGAGTCACCTATGACTAAGACATTTCCCGGTGAGGCTGTAGATTTAGTGGGCCTTACAGACCTGCTTTTCTGGTCACTCTTGGGTGATCTGTGGAGAGTTGTAGCACATGGGAGGGGATAACAAATAGGTGTTAGTGAACTGAAGGCTGAGATCTTTTAGAGTGTGTTTGGGAGACCTTGGCAAGTTGTTCTATGCAGTCCCAACATAAGTTATAGACTTAGTGGTGCATTGTCACTGATGTGGTGTTGCGGAAGTATTATACTTACCAACAGTGGCCTGATGAGAAACATTTGCCTTCATGTTTCTTAGACATTTACCTCTCTCACAAGTTGTACTAACAATTGGTAGAAATAGTGAACTGGCCAGCATAAGGCAGTCGCTACACTGCCTTAGAGCACCCAATGTAATCAGACTTGCAACAGGTAGGATAACAACAGAGGCTGCTGATCCATTTTTCCAGAGAGTGGAGGACAAGGGCTGCTTATAGTATTTAGGGGTTGGACAGAGATTACTGCAGAAGAGCCTGAAGATTTATGGATGAAGCAATTAGGGTGATAACTGTGATATTAGGTTAGATAGTAAGGAGAAGAACAGACTTGGCAAGAATGGACTGACTGTATAAATAGTGGCAGTTTAAATTAAATGCAGTTATGGAAGAGTGGGAAGGAAAAATCCAGGAAAACCATGCATACTTGCTAATAGTAATTAGAAATGAGCCAAGGGAACTGGGGTAATCTTGCTAAATGATATAAAATTGCACATGTCATGCAAGAGAGCTGCAAAGTCTGAGTGCATACTCGGGCACACAAGAAGGGCAACGCCAAAGTGGTTGGAAAGACCTTCTACATAGCCCACCTCATCACAAAGGGTTTCACATCTAGATCAAGAGAGGTAATCGTGCCCCTTTATTCATCCCTCATCAGGCCCATCATAGAATACAATGCCCCTTTTGGGATGTACCTTACCCGACACCTGCAGCAATTAGAAAGACCCCAAAAGTATCTCACCAAGAGGATCAAGGGTCTCAAACAGATGCCGTGCTCTGTTAAAAACTCCAGCTCTACTCAGTTGCATACTATGCCTGACATACAAAGCTATGTCAAATCCAGAATTAATGGACATGCTCCACCTCAGTAAATCTAAATCCCTTAGAGCCACACGCTCGGACTTGAACCTCAGCACAGAAATAAATAGAACTTTCTGGAGGGACAGGTTCATAACCCAGGATTCCAGTTCATGTGAGGCAGAGCACCTCAATGAATCTCTTCAAGAAGAATCTCGATAGGTGGATGGGGGATCGTAGGTTTGTCCCAGGGATTACTCTTGTGTCACTATTAGACAGAGGCACAGTAAACTAAACCTTAAAAAGGGCACAGTATAAGAATCGGGCTAGGCTTATAATTGCCCCAGGGCAGATAGCCTAGTATGAACCTATGAACCTAAAACAAAAAATTATTAGCTGACTGCATAGATGGCTGATTGGACTTCATCTATAATGTATTTCTGGAGACTTTGTTGTTCTAGGGACACAGACTCAGTATAATTACAGGCAGTTCAGTCGAAGGTAAATAAAGAAGTACTTGGTAGGCAGCAGAACTCACATTATGTAAGATTACAAGAGCTTATCATGTGTTGTCCTGAAGAACGTAAAGGGACACTGAATTTCATTTTTTTAACCTTGACAAAAACACAAAAGAACTCAGGTACGACCAAGGTTTCCAGTTTCAATTGAAGTTTTAGTATTAGACCTGCTTCATCAGATGCTAATAAATACAACTGAAATATCCTTCTATTTATACAACCTCTAGCAAGCACTAGTAGTCACATAATACAAATTAAGTCATTTACCATTATATCATTGTAGTTAGACAAAATGGGTGCAGACCTGTCAATACAGATGTTTAGAAGCCAGAAGACTGGAGCAGAATGCGACAGACCTCCTAGTTGGGTACATTTGCAGGGGAATGTTGAAAGTATGAAGTAGGTTTTCCCTGGAGAAGTCCCTAAAGATGGTAATATTTGGCAGTGGAGGGTTACCATTTAGCCTTACAGAGAAAGGAAGTGATTTGTTGTCAGATTTAATCAGGGATGCAGAGATGCACGGTGGGGTGCAGATGGGTGCTAGGTTGGTAATGGCTAGGTCAAAGAGAGTATAGTCTCTAGTGGGTAGTTTAACAATTTGCTACAGTGCATTGGTAATAACAAAGTCTAGGAAATGTTGAGTATATCAATTTTTAGAGGTATAACTATGCTAGTCAGTGCTAGGGTAATTGATATTAAACCTCTCAATGGTATTAAGATAATTTCCATGACCTTGCGGAAACATTGATAGGGATTTTTAGCTAGGAATGAAGTAATGGTTGGATTTGTTAATGACGATTTTGACCTCCAAGAGCTTCAAGTTAGAATTGTGGGTAATCTGACATGTGATGGTGATGTTTTGGACAAATACAGATACTCCCCCAAAATTAACCAAGAGACTGAAGGCATGGTAGGCTCTTAACCCTGATAAAGAGGGAGCATTGTCATTACACTGGAACCATGTTTAAGTAGGCACACAGAGAGAAATGTGTTTGAGTTGCAGGAGGGCTTTAACTTCTGGCATCTTCCTATTTATACCCCTTGAGTAGTGCCATCATGATGTTGTCTGACTTTGTTTATTATGTTTGAATGTCCATTTGTGGGACTCTGCTTAAAACAGCATTATAGGGGTGGCAGGGGCTTTTGGGATTATGCAGATGCCTTGATATCAGAGGCATATACCATCCCTGGTTAAACAGGAAGTCTTATCTGCCATCTCATCCTAGACTGACACATATTAGAACTCCGTAGAATGACACCAGCTACATAGCCAATGGCTGAAGCCAATTATCTTGTGTTGATTTCTAGAAATTATACTTGGTGAAGGCAAGATACTACTCAAGAGCAGTGTGTTTCCTCCTACTAACAGGTGAATTGTAAGATCCTTTATGTCTTTGCATGTCTCCGTAGATGGAGGAACTCAGGGCATTCATTCCAATGTGGACTGAGTTAAGTTCTAGTCATACTTGTCTGGTTTAAAGGAACTTTGTGTGGAGTCTTAATGCCTAACTAGAGTCACCTATGACTAAGACATTTCCCGGTGAGGAAGCAGTAGATTTAGTGGGCCTTACAGACCTGCTTTTCTGGTCACTCTTGGGTGATCTGTGGAGAGTTGTAGCACATGGGAGGGGATAACAAATAGGTGTTAGTAAACTGAAGGCTGAGATCTTTTAAAGTGTGTTTGGGAGACCTTGGCAAGTTGTTCTTTGCAGTCCCAACATAAGTTATAGACTTAGTGGTGCATTGTCACTGATGTGGTGTTGCGGAAGTATTATACTTACCCACAGTGGCCTGATGAGAAACATTTGCCTCCATGTTTCTTAGACATTTACCTCTCTCACAAGTTGTACTATCAATTGGTAGAAATAGTGAACTGGCCAGCATAAGCAGTTGCTACACTGCCTTAGAGCACCCAATGTAATCAGACTTGCAACAGGTAGGATAACAACAGAGGCTGCTGATCCATTTTTCCAGAGAGTGGAGGACAAGGGCTGCTTATAGTATTTAGGGGTTGGGCAGAGATTACTGCAGAAGAGCCTGAAGATTTATGAATGAAGCAATTAGGGTGATAACTGTGATATTAGGTTAGATAGTAAGGAGAAGAACAGACTTGGCAAGAATGGATTGACTGTATAAATAGTGGCAGTTTAAATTAAATGCAGTTATGGAAGAGTGGGAAGGAAAAATCCAGGAAAACCATGCATACTTGCTAATAGTAATTAGAAATGAGCCAAGGGAACTGGGGTAATCTTGCTAAATGACATAAAATTGCACATGCAATGCAAGAGAGCTGCAAAGTCTGAGTGCATACTCGGACACACAAGAAGGGCAACGCTGGTAGAAAACAAAAAATTATTAGCTGACTGCATAGATGGCTGATTGGACTTCATCTACAATGTATTTCTGGAGACCTTGTTGTTCTAGGGACACAGACTCAGTATAATTACAGGCAGTTCAGTCAAAGGAAAATAAAGAAGTACTTGGTAGGCAGCAGAACTCACATTATGTAAGATTACAAGAGCTTATCATGTGTTGTCCTGAAGAACGTAAAGGGACACTGAATTTCATTTTTTTAACCTTGATAAAAACACAGAAGAACTCAGGTACGACCAAGGTTTCCAGTTTCAATTGAAGTTTTAGTATTAAAACATAAGCACTTTCGCAGGAAGACCTGCTTCATCAGATGCTAATAAATATAACTGAAATATCCCTCTATTTATACAACCTCTAGCAAGCACAAGTAGTCACATAATACAAATTAAGTAAAAACAATTAACATCATAGGGTGCAAGTTGAATTCACTACCCTACTGAGTAGAAAAAATGCATATAAACATGCACTACTATTTGTAAAAAGCACATGAAAAATATGTAAAAAATTCACATTCATATATAAAAGAATATATACATATATAGACCACAGTCTTTTAAATGGAACTTTAAATATAACATTTATATATCTGTAAAAGTGTATGCATACAAATATACATAAAAAATTACATGAATAAGTAAGCACACTTTAAATAAATAAATAAAAAGAGAAAAAAAACTATCTAAACAAGGGTCTGGATTTAAACTTAGGTTTAAGTCAAGTCAAGATAAAAAGGTTAAGTAAACTTTATTGTCATTCAGAAATCACACAAATGCAAAAACTGAATGAAATTCCGTATCTCTAGACTCAATGTGCAGACAACATATTTATAGACTATTTTCACAGACATTTACACATGTAACACCTGGGTATTACATCACAGACATGCAGGTAGACAGACTAATATCGTACATAATTACAAACACATTTTAACACTTTTTTAACTGAACACTTACTTGCATGAGACTTTAGTATTGCACAGGTACTTGGTTAAGACATTGCATTGATCCTTGCACAGAAAGAGACTTTGAGTATTGCACTGTGAACATTAGATTTAAGATTAGGTTTAAGTGGCACACATTCATTTAAACTATGCCCTGAATCTCCCCTAAGTTTAATAATCCATCTGACCTCTAACTGCTCAGTCATATTATGTAAATCCCCCCCCCACCCAATGTTATCAAAAATTCTACCTATGGCCATAAACTTAAAGGTGTGTTCAGAGTTAGTACCGATAACATGCTTGGCCAAAGCACTAACTTTATTTCTCCTACTGATATCATAAATATGTTCTCAAATCCTTTCTTTGAAGGGTCTGTCTGTTTTGCCTATATAGAATTTTTTACATTTAAGGCACTGAACTAAGTAAACTGTATGTTGACTGTTACATGTAGCTTGCACCTGAAAGTGAAACACTCTGTTCTGGTCTGTATGTTCAAAGCTAGCTGTGTTGTCAATATAATTACAATAGTTGCATTTACCACATGAATATGTTCCAACTGCTCTATTGGACTGAAAAGTGTTCTTAGGATAGCATAACTGCCTTTTAAGGGACTTTGTGTTCCTAAACAGAAACTTTGGCTCAGTATCTATCAATTCACAAATATTCCTCTTGGCAGTAAGAACACCCCAATGTCTCCTTACTAGATCCATGTAGGAAGAAACAGTGTCTGAATAGTATAAAGGAACCTTAAGTTTCATTCTAGATGGCTGTCTAGGGGCCTATTCACCTCTATAATTGCGTTTGGACTTGGCTACCGTTCCCCTCAAACCTGTCACCTCATTGATGATAGTTAGAACATCTGGCTCATTGTATCCTCTCTCTATCAATTTTTGACTCAGTACCTTAACCTGTTGATGCAAATCTTCTTCACATACATTAAGTCTTGAGGCTCTGAACACCTGATTACGAATCACATTCCTAAAATACTTATATATAGGTTCATAGGTTCATAGGTTCATACTAGGCTATCTGCCCTAGGGCATTTATAAGCCTAGCCCAGAGTTTTGTGACTTTTGCCACCCCTTTAGTTTGAAGGATACTATGCCCATTATTTAGCTGTGCCTCTGTCAAGCAGTGACACTGAGGTGATCCCTGGGGTATACCTGCGATCTCCCATCCATTGGTCAAGATTTCTCTTGAACAAAGCCAGCGAGGTGCTCTGCCTCACATGTACCGGGATTTTGTTCCACAGCATAGGGAGTCTCTGGATGATGAATCTGCCCCTCCAGCACATCCTATTTATGACCGTGTCAAGGTTCAAGTCTCGTGCTCTTGTAGATCGGATGGATTTAGATTTTTTGAGGTGAAACATGTTCATTAATTCCGGGTTGGACATGGCCTTGTATGTCAGGCACAGGTCACCTCTGAGCAGGCGATGGCGACTGAGTAGAGCTGGAGCTCCTTCAGTCGGGCAGCATAGGACATATTTTTGAGACCCTTTATCCTTTTGTTGAGGAACTTTTGGGGCCTTTCCAATTGCTGCAGGTGTCGGGTCAGATACATTCCAAATGGGGCATTATACTCAATCATCGGTCTGATGAGTGATGAGTACAGGGGAATGATGACCTCCCTTGACCTAGATGTGAATCCCTTCATGATCAGGTGGGCAATGTAGAAGGTCTTCCTAACTACTTTGGCAATGTGGGTGTCAAATGAAAGGTTGCTGTCAACCTGGGTCCCCAGATCCCTGATAACCTCTTCTGTGCTTAGTGGATTGCCACCTATATGGTAGCTGGGGGTAACCTTGTTTTTCCCAAAGGGTATGACTATGCATTTTTTAGCGTTTAACTTTAGGCCATGGCTCTGGCACCAGTTATCCGTTTCTATGAGACCCTTCTGAAGGATATCTGTGTCTGATGTGTTTTCAACTATGGCGCCCAGTTTGCAGTCATCTGCAAACTTTGTCAGCCATAATCCTCCTGTGCTTGCCTGTACTTCTGAAAAGTAGATGCTGAACAAGAGTGGGCCCAGGACCGAGCCCTGTGGGACACCGCTTGTGACAGGCTTGGAATCAGACATGGCGCCAGCAACTCTGACCCTGTGGGTTCTGTCACTTAGCCAGTTTGCAACCCATCTTGTGACGTATGGGTTTACATTTAAGCTGGTGAGTTTTTCTATGATGCCCAAGTGGGGTATTGTGTTGAATGCCTTTGCCAGGTCAAGGTAGGCTGTGTGGACTGCCTTGCCCTCATCAATGGCCTTGGTGACTGTTTCGAAAAAGTCAACCAAGTTTAAGAGGCATGATCTGCCCTTGTCAAAGCCAAATTGGGTTTGATCCAATGTCTGCAGGTCCCCTATGTCTTTATTTATGAGTTCCATTATGATCCTTTCCATAGCTTTGCAGACCAGGCTTGTCAAGCTGATGGAACGGTAGTTTCCAGGGTTGGTGGAGGCACCGCCTTTATGTAGTGGGACCACAGTTGCCGTACGCCACTTCTTGGGTACGTATCCTGAGGTGAGGCTAAGATTAAACAGCTGCCCTAATTGCGGGTTTAATTCCTCAATGAGTTCGTGGAGCACACAACCGGGGACACCATCTGGTCCCATGGATGCTGTGTTTTTCGCCTTGGAGAGAGCTGTTCTCACCTGAGCATTTGAGATGTTTGGGAGGCTACAATCCTCTGGTATAGATATTTCTCCTTTTGGATTTGCACTGAACCTGTCAGCCAGTATGTTGGCAATGTCTGTAGGTTCAGTGATCTTTACATCATTTTGAACTAGTTCTGAGCATATCTGGGAGTTTCCTCCCAGGTTTCTAACATAACTAAAAAAGGCCTTGTGATTGTCTTTTGAGTCCTTGGCAATTTTTCTTTCAAAATTTGCCTTGGATGATTTTATGAGAGCTCTTAGTTTTTTACTTATAATGATCAAGGGTGTCTTCCCTTTTAGGGATTTTGCTCTATCTTGTAGTAGCTTTCTCCTTTTGTTGTAGAGCTTGTTAATGGCTGGGGTCCACCAGACTGGATGCTTGCCTTTGGTACAAAGAGTCTTTGTTTTGTTTGGGATTGCCTGATCCATGCAGTCCTGGAGGTGCTGGTAGAAGGCATTTGTATGTGATTCAGCGGCTTTAGTGATGGTTTCTGCTGGTTCGGGGGCCTTGAAAGAGACCACACCATTCCTAAGAAGTGTGAAGTCGGCTTTAGAGAAGTTCTTCACTGTGGTCTATAAGTAATTTTACATAAGGTATATGTAATTTTTTTTGTATATTTTTTATACATTTAAAGTTGCATTTAAAAGGCTCTGTTCTATATATGTACATATGCTTTTATATATGAATGTGAATTTTTTTACATATTTTTCATAAGTGCTTTTTACAAATAGTGGAGTATGTTTATATGCATTTTTTCTACTCAGTAGGGTAGCGAGTTCAACTTACACCCTATGATGTTAATTGTTTTTACTTAATTTGTATCATGTGACTACTTGTGCTTGCTACAGGTTGTATAAATAGAAGCACATTTCAGTTGTATTTATTAGCATCTGAAGAAGCAGGTCTTCCTGCGAAACTGCTTATATTTTAACATTAAAACTTCAATTGAAACTGGAAACCTTGGTCGTGCCTGAGTTCTTCTGTGTTTTTATCATTGCTTGCTTTTGGATTTATACAGAACTGAGGAACTCTGCAAGGTGGGGTAGTTCACCGACTCTATCTGTTCCTTCCTTTTCATTCTCCCTCGACTCGCTGATTGATAATGCTCTCTCCATCTCTCCTGATGTATAGGTAATGGAAACTTCGGAAAAACCTGTGTCAGTGGCTGAGAGTCAGTTTTCCTCCTAACCACCGTTTGTGCTGGTGGTATCTCTTGAGAATCATTCAGAGTATTGGCCCTGTGAGAGGCTACCTCACGCACCATCTCAACTGAAGCCCCTTCTCTATTACCAGCCTCAACTGTCACAGATGGCGTAGGTCTAATTCCTCAGACTTCTCAGTCTGTTCCAAATTCTGAACAGCATTATATAAAGGGTGTATACCTCTCCCGGCTTCCCCCTTCAGCCAGGAGAAAACTTGTCCCTTATTAAAGTCAGACAGATCCCAGTCCAACTTTTTCTGTTTCTGCATAAACAGCCTCTTTTCATATAGGCTCACAGTTTCAACTATCTCGCCAATGGCTCGATCTACCATCCGTGAAGGAAATTGTGTATATAATTCCTCCTGCTGCCTCTCTATTTCTTTCACACACTTCTCCTCTTCCGGTCTGAAAAAAAACATTCATCAGTCTTAGACAACTAAAACTGGTCTCCATATTGATATTCTGCCAGTGTGGTAGCAGTTCTGGAAGTTGGGTCCCATAAACATGCATCTTAAGGACCCTAAGCCCCCTCTGTACTACCCAATAATGGAGGCATGCTTCAAAATGAAACTGATGCATCCGTTGCCTCTTTAGTTTAAACATATCATCTTCCAGTCTATTTAGGCTAAGCCTAAACTTAGTTCGATCAACATTTACTTCTTCATCATTAGATATTGTCTCTCCTGTTTGTATATCAGCTAGAAGGGGATTTGAGTCTTTATGCAATCGATTCCAGACCTCAAGTGGATTGTAATCCAATTCAATTCCATTATAAACAGTTCCTTCTGCCATACCCCTGCTCGTATCCAACAACCAGACGATAAAAATATTTTAACATTAAAACTTCAATTGAAACTGGGAATGCTGGCCGTACCCAAGTCCACTATGTTTTTATCATTGCTTGCTTTTAGATTTATTCAGAACTCAGGAACCTGTGTGGGCTGGTGACTGTTTTTGTGGTTTTATTTTTTTAACCTTGGTGAGGCACAAGAGAACTATCTGGTTAAGTGACATGCTCATAGACACCAAATAGACAAATGAAGATAGAAAGAATTAAACTCAGGACTACTGGATAAAACCTGCTAACATTCATAGCCTTACTTTCTGACAGTGAGTCATGCACTTGTGCACTACAGGGAAGGGTTTTGTGTTCTGGTGCTTCTGAGTGATGCATATATTTTTGTGTGCAATATATTTATTTTTATATTTGTCTGCAAGTATACTTATTTTAAATTTGGCTGGAGAATTGTTTTTCAGAGCGCAATCTTGCATGTTATGAAAACAGTAGGAAACCCTACATGAGAAAGGACAGCTTGTCTCCAGCCACTGAATCCTCCTCCTACACAGATGAACCTCTGAGAACAGTGTTGCTATCCATATTTAGGTCAGTATCCCCAGAGACAGGCATCCTACCTCTGCAGTACCAGGGTGGTGTAGATTATATAATGTGTATCACTGAAGTGTGATAAAGAAAAAGCCAACAGAAACAGCCTTCAGTTATGTAGTGACCTGTGGTTATATTTTACAGACTAGGGGCAGAAGGACAAAAAGATAGAAAACTAATAAAGTTAAATATGAAGAAAAACACACAGCAGGCTAATGTATGACCGCATACCACTAATAAAATACAGAAACCAAAATAAAATGGTCGTAAGATGTACGGCAATAAAAGCATACAGTTTATTTCTCAAGGTAAGGTAAGCACATTCACCACCTCACTGGTGGCTTCCTCTGACCATAATGATAACAGCACCAAAATACAAGAGTTAAATACAGATTAAATTACTCACATCACATATATTAATAACACTTGTTGCTTACAATTTCACGTCCTTACATCCAAATTGATTGTGCACATCCTCTCTAATGGAATACACATCATCCAACTATCAAGCTGCAACTTTTAAAGAAAAACAGCCTAATAAAATGTATATACATCCTAATCTAATAAAAGACTTAGTAAACTATACATATATATATATATATATATATATATATATATATATATGTGTATATATATATATATATATATATATATATATATATATATATATATATATATATATATATATGTGTGTGTATATATATATATATATATATATATATATGTGTGTGTGTATATATATATATATATATATATATATATATATATATATATATATATATATATATATATATATATATATATATATATATATATATATATATATATATATATATATATATATATAATATATATATATATATATATATATAAAATATATATATATATATATATCTATATATATATATATATATATATATATATATAAACGGTGCAAGTCTTCATACTATACCAAAATAATAATAAAAATAAAGATAAAAATAAAAATAAAGATATGATATATATAAAACATCTAGAACCTACCTACGCATATTATGTAATAATACAATAGTTAATATAGTATATGAACATATATAATCATAACTAATCCTAGCTCCTAACTCTCCGTCTCAATGCCAATATCATATATTTATTAACAACTAATCCTCAGAACATCCAAAACTGGCTTAACTGAAACCTTTGTATTAAGGCCATATCCCCTATCTGCCCTAAGTCGGAGAATCCATTTTAGCGCCCTACTCTCCGCCTTATTCCTAGCATCTCCCATTCTAACACCTAGGTATACTTTCTCAATAACCATAAACTGGAACCTATGTACCACATTATTAGTCAAATCATATCTAGACAGGGCACTGACTGAATCCTTAGCCCTCATACTATTAACATGTTCTTTGATCCTATCCCTCAACATACGTGTGGTCATCCCTACGTAAAAATATTGACAGCAATCACATTGAGATAGATATATTATATATTTCAATGTGCAATCTGCTGTATTCTTAAAATTGTATTCTCAACCTGTAGTCAGGTGTGTAAATTTACTACTACATTTCACATAGCTGCACCAATTACAGTGTTCACATGGGTGTGTTCCCAAAATAGCCTCCATAAAATCATATTTGGGATAACATAACATCCTCCTCAAATTTTCCTGATTCTTATACTGAAAACTAGGTGTATCCCTCACCACACTCCTAATCTTATCATCTGTCAACAGGATGGGCCAATGTTTCTCTAACATAAACTTTACCTTCCTTATATCATTAGTATATGATGTCAGTATATTAACTCATCCTTTTGCTGATGTCAGTCCTTCAGGCCTCAAATCTTCATCCACAGTCGGTGAGTAATATGGTCTCGCTCTATTACCCCTTAATTGGGTGACCTCATACAAGCTAAAGGCTATCTCCCTCTCCTTGTACCCTCTTGCTACAAGTTCACCTGTCAAGGTCCTCATCCCATCCTCAAAAACCTTCATTTCCCTATTCAGCCTAGATAGCCTCATCCCTTGACCTTTCACCACATTACCAAAGGTCCTCCTAGGATGCATGCTAGTCCTTTGAAGGAGCATATTCCTATAGCATTCTTACCTAAACATCCTAGTGTCCAATTTCCCATCTAATAATTTCTTAACATGTACATCCAAGTAATCTATCTGTGCACTGGAAGACCTCATGGTAAACTTTAGGAATGTCGTTGTTTCATGTAACTGTTCTACAAACTGATCAAGCTCCATTTGTGTGCCAACTCATAAAATAAAAATATCATCTACAAAGCAACGATAGTATTTCACATACTTCAAATATAGATCTAGTTTGAAAACCATATCTACCTCCCATAATAGCATCACTGTGTTTGCGTAGCTATTAGCACAACTAGTGCCCACAGCTACGCCCTCACATTGAAGATTGTATGACCCATCGAACACAAACACATTATTATTGAGTACTATATCCATGAATAAACATAATGAATCTACTAACTTTTCATCATAGCTACTCTCTCTCATTAAATACATCTTTACATATTCTATCCCAATGTCATTAGGGATACTAGTAAATAGAGAGGCTACATCTAGAGTAACCAGTATGAAGTCATGAGCCCACTGATAATTTAACATAAACTTATAAAGGTCCTGCAAGAACTTTTTTGTGTCCTTAAGTACTACCTCTGACTTCTCTAATATCAGTCTCAGGTGTTTCTCTATATATACTAAAAAGGGCTCAGTGAGCCACCCCCTCCCTGCAACAATAAGTCTAAAGGGTGGTTTCACTGGGTCCTTATGTATCTTAGGAGAACCTTGAAACATAGGTATTACTGGATGTTCAGCATTTTAGAACTGCAGCAGCTCTAAAGTAATTTCATAACGTGTCAAACAATTGTTCAGCATGAAATGAACATTTCTAATCATGCATTCAATTTTATGCATACTAATCTCCCTAAACACCTTCCTCTCACTCAGCATTAGTTTAAGAGATGTCACATAAAAATCTTTATCCATGACCACAATCACCCCCCCTTATCAGCAGGTCGTATCATTATAGATGTATCCTTACTAAGCTGTTTCAGTGCTTCTTGTTCAGATTTAGTCAAATTCACAAACCTGCTCCCATGTTGTTGCTGCCCCAATTTTTCATGTAATTCATTCTTACAAACTTTACTGAATGCTTCAAGGACTGGGTGGTTCATAGGTATAACACTATTATATATCTTGGACATGTTATTGCCCATTAAACCATTATCATGTTGCAAAAGTTTTAGCTTAACATTTCTACAGAATAATTTCAAGTCAATTATTGTGTCAGATATATCAGTGCTTTGCGCCGGAATAAAGGACAAACTTCTATTCAACACCGATAGTTCATGTTCTGTCAATATTTTCATAGAGATATTCCACAATATCGTTCTGTCTGGTTCCACATTCTCTTCAAGGTGGGGTAGTTCAATGTCTCCAGCTGTTCCTTCCTTTTCATTCTCCCTCGACTAGCTGATCGATAATGCTCTCTCCATCTCTCCTGACTTATAGGTAATGGAAACTTTAGAAAAACCTGTGTCAGTGGCTGAGAGTCAGTTTTCCTTCTAACCACGATTTGTTCTGGTGGTATCTCTTGAGAATCATTCAGAGTACTGGCCCTGTGAGAGGCTACCTCATGCACCATCTCATCTGAAGCCCCTCCTCTATTACCAGTCTCAACTGTCACAGATGGCGTAGGTCTAATATCCTCAGACTTCTCAGTCTGTTCCAAATTCTGAAAAGCATTATGTAAAGGGCGTATACCTCTCCCAGCTTCCTCCTTTGGCCAGGAGGAAACTTGTCCCTTATTAATGTCAGACACATCCCTATCCAACATTTTCTGTTTCTGCATAATCAGCCTCTTTTCATATAGGCTCACAGTTTCAACTATCTCGCCAATGGCTCGATCTACCATCCATGAAGGAAATTGTGTATATAATTCCTCCTGCTGCCTCTCTATTTCCTTCACACACATCTCCTCTTCCGGTCTGAAAAAATCATTCATCAGTCTTAGATAACTAAAACTGGTCTCCATATTGATATTCTGCTAGCGTGCTAGCAGTTCCAGATGTTGGGTCCCATAAACAGGCATCTTAAGGACCCTAAGCCCCTTCGGTACTACCCGATAATGGAGGCATGCTTCATAATGAAACCGCTGCACCCGTTGCATCCTTTTTTTAAACATATCATCTTCCAGTCTATTTAGGCTAAGCCTAAACTTAGTTCGATCAACGTTTACTTCTTCATCATTAGATATTGCCTCTCCTGTTTGTATATCAGCTAGAAGGGGATTCATGTCTTTATGCAATAAACTACTTAAACCATCAGACCTTTCTCCATTCCGGACCTCAAGCGGATTGTAATCCAGTTCAATTTCATTATAAACAGTTCCTTCTGCCATACCCCTCTCGTATCCAACAACCAGACGATAAAAATATTTTAACATTAAAACTTCAATTGAAACTGGAAACGCTGGTCGTACCTGAGTCCACTGTGTTTTTATCATTGCTTGCTTTTGGATTTATTCAGAACTCAGGAACCTGTGTGGGCTAGTGACTGTTTTTGTGGTTTTATTTTTTTAACTTTGATGAGGCACAAGAGAACTATCTGGTTAAGTGACATGGTCATAGGCACCAAATAGACAAATGAAGATTGAAAAAATCAAACTCAGGACTACTGGATAAAACCTGTTAACATTCATAGCCTTAGTTTCTGACAGTGAGTAATGCACTTGTGCACTACAGGGAAGGGTTTTGTGTTCTGGTGCTTTTGAGTAGTGCTTATATTTTTGTGTACAAATATATTTATTTTTATTTTTGTCTCTACAAGTATATTTATTTTAAATTTGGCTGGAGATTTTTTTTTTCAGAGGGCAATCTTGCATGTTATGAAAACAGTAGGAAACCCTCCATGAGAAAGGACAGCTTGTTTCCAGCCACAGAATCATCCTCCTACACAGATGATCCTCTGAGAACTGTGCTGCTATCCATATCTAGGTCATTATCCCCAGAGGCAGGCACCCTACCTCTGCCATTCCAGGGTGGTGTAGGTTATATAATATGTATCACTGAAGTGTGATAAGGAAAAAGCCAACAGAAACAGAAACAGCCTTCAGTTATGTAGTGACTGTGGTTATATTTTACAAACTAGGGGCAGAAGGACAGAAAGATAGAAAACTAAGTTAAATGTTATTTGTAGGTACACAAACCTGAGCCACAACTGCATATACAGAATATGACACTTAATAAAAATGTAATTTGCACACCCTTCCAAGTTGTTTTGTCATGTTGCAATGTAAAACTTTTATGTCTCAGCACCTGAGTGTGTAGTGGAGAGTGACATTACATACTTTTTCTACATTGTCTGAATTTTTCAAAACAATGAAAGAAAATGATCTTTTTGCAAAAGCTTAAAAAGTCACTCCCTGGGATTCAATAAACTCCATGTAGGCTTCATGTAAAGCTTTCATGGAGTTTACATGTTTGCGCTGTGAGCAGCAGCAGTTAATGAATATTCATGCCACGGCTCGCTTTCAAACGTAAACAAGCAGGGTTTTGTGGAGGCCAGGAAACTGTGTAGGGCAACATGGATAGTGAACTTAGTTACAGTATAGCAAACTGGGTTAGCAGGATTGCTCAGAATGCCACAAGGACTACCAGGGATATTCATATATTAATTTATTATGTTATGGAGACAGGACAGGACAGTGCATATGTACACTCCAGCATGCAGGGTTAGCGGAATTGAGCAGAATGCCACAAGGACTTCCAGGGTTTTTCATATATTAATGTATGTGTTGCAGACACAGGACAGGGTATATAATGCTGAGTATTATGGAATCCCATTCCAGGCAGTCTGTACAACTTGAGTCAATGATCTGTAAGGGTACATGAACTGCCATTATAAGAAACAGTCATAGGAAGTGTGTTTATTGAATAGGGATACACAGATGAAGTTTAGGGATGAACACTGGGAAGGAGGACAGGTAAAACATTGTAATGTAGTGCACATGAGTAAATGTAAAAGGAAGACAGTTGCAGCAAGAACAGTAATCACATCTCCAAATGGCACAGTATGGACTGCACAGTGAAAATGTGTTTGATGTAACTGTCACACAAGGAGACATAACAGTGGAGGGTGTTGGTGTGATATAAATATGCATACATGAATAATCAGGAGGACATTTATCAGGGATGTTAAATACAACTGGTGTTGAGTGCATATTGTTAAGCTGTACAAACTGATTTCCCTGACTATGCCTGTATTGTCAGCAGAGGCTTCCAACAATTAGGACACAGATCCAGTCTCATGACCAACAGTAGGACCATCACGCACAATCATGGACAATATCAGAATACCACCACTAATACCCATGTCTCTGACACAGCATATGTGTTTCTGAGTGAGCATGGATGATTCTGCACCAGCACACTTGTACAACTATTAGGACATATCAATCTATGATTGTAATCAAGTACACTCTCCTGACACCAACATATGCATGAGGTGTGAAGAGAGACACTTGATATTATGACCACTACAGGCTAGTTGACTGGTATGCATGACAGAGATATATATGGCACAATCCACACTGTCATGAATGTAAACAATGCCATCAATATCACTGAACAGATATGTATGTCATGAGTGCATCACTGAAACAGATATCACACATGCATGTGATATTACACCTTGATGGGGGTTCCATGGATTTCAGACAGTAATATTTATGCAACAAAACTAGTACCTAGGTATGCACACATAGATGTGTGACAGCTCACAGTGACAAAGGTGGTACATTTCAGTTACACATCACTGGAAGATGTGTATGGACTGACATGACAAAAGGGTGCATTGTACTCGGGTATTGGTGAGCTGAAAGCTGTGAACTATGAAGCTATTATGGCCTGTCATGTGGATGTCCTGCACATACACAGTAATTGTGTTACATACAAGGGGGTATTCACCACCATGGACACATGTGGATGGACATTCCACATACCATATATTCCAAGACACAGGCCACGTAACAACTGGTCTGCTCATAGAGTGTGACGTCTATATTATCTGTGGTTTGTGTATTTGTTTGTATAACAAAATAAATCTCCCACATGTTTTTTTTTTTTCATCATATGTTGTCATGGTGGTGGCAGCAATCTTTGATGTGTTCTGATACTCTCTGTATTATACTAATTTCACAGTTGGAGTCAATGATTGTCCACAATCTGTAGTCCTCCAGGTAGTTGGTGGGACACAGGATTTGTATGTCATTCTTGACATCTGTTATTTCAATCATGGACAGGAAAGGGCCTAGCAGATAGCTCTGATGTACACACTTGATCACTGTATACAAGATCTAGATCACTTCACACATTTCTACATATTTAGATGCCACACATGTAATCCACTGTTCTACCCACTTGATGATATAGGTGCTGATAGCCACATCTGTAATTGTGGAGTGAATACCTCAGTGTGGACTCCTGTCGACTGCCTTGGTCTTTTTAAGTTCCATAGGATAATGCATTTTTAGGACATCCAACTGATGTAATGGACATAGATGTAACATCAAAAACTCACACATGTCTGTTGCACACAGCCGGGATATTACTAGTGTTCATTTAGGGAGGGTCCATGATGACATGTTGGTTTACCTCACAGATCAGGAGAATCAGGATGTGTCTATACATGCATGCATCAAGTGCTGTCCCCAGCCCACTCAGATGGATACATTTGAATGTACACACTTCTACAGGAACATAGTCTATCCGGAAGATGTGCTGAAGTGTGTATCAGACAGTGTCAGGTAGGCGTATGTTCTGAGTCACTCTATAGGCGATCTGTTATGTTGTCACAGCCCACTGTTTGTATGGGACAGGCATGCATGAAGGTAACATAGTGCATACTGCCTATCTTGATTTATCCTAGGGTTTTGGACACAATCCCCCTACTCAGGTATCACTGAGAAACTGTACCAGCTGGGGATTAACACTTACATCACTAGATAGTTAACCAATGTCCTCACCAACAGACCACATACTGTGAAAGTTGGTGAATCAACCTATACCATTGCAGCTGTCACCATCGGTGTACCCCAATGAGCCTATGTTCATACATCGAAGAAAAACTTCATCAAGTTGTTATTCCATGAGCAGTAATCCATGAATGTTGCTTTCAGCAAAGAGTGAAATCATCATAAAAAATCATTGAAAGGTAACAGCCAGCAACAATTAAGTACTCCACTGTATAAGGTAAACTAAACAAAACCTTTTAAATATATTTTTCAGCACTGTAGTGTGATCTTGGAGTTGGTATACAATTAGAGGGGGTGTGGGGGGCACAGTGCCTCACCTTCGTGGGTTACTTACTTATTATTGGCATCACAGATTGCCTATAGTGTGACTCAGAAAATATGCCTACTGTGGAATAGCTGTTAGATGCAGTTTTTCTTCAATGTGTGAACATAAACCCTACCCAAAGGAAACGTACTGGGCCCTATACTGCTTAGAATCTATTTCTCAACAGTCCAGGCTACAAAATACAACCAGTAGCTTACCAAGTTTGCTGATTCATGCATATTGGTTGCAATCATTAAGACTGCCAATGATGTGACTATAGTACAAGAGGGGCTAACACAAATGTTTGTTGCCAAAGCCATATGGTTTACTAATAAATACAGAATGTGTTAAGATTTGTGTCTTATACAAAGTAGAATTTCTTGGCAAATACACCACTGACAATACTCCTCCTATGCTGAAATCAGTGGTGCAAGAATTGGGAATCCACATAGATAGCAATCTGAACTTTGACCAAGTGTCCACGGTGGCATGGAAAGGTTATGTTGTGCACCTCAGAAGTCAGACCATTGTATCCAGATCTGAGGAGGATATAACAGCACTATACTCAAACCTCATCTGAACACTAATACAGTATATTGCTTCCTTTTGCATGTAACTCAACATCCACCTGCAGCAGCTGGACATATCACAGGGGTTTAACACTAAGAAAATACAGATCCTACAAACCATGCCATGAAGTATGTGGATATACTGGAAGCCCTGTTAATAAAATCTGTATTGGAAAGGATGAAGCAACTTGTGCCTGGAATACAGGACATCTGTGACCCTGTCCTGATGTGTATACTGCACATCTGCAATCAGCAGAATCTGTTGAGAGGAAGATGGTAAAAGGAATGTCCCACATGCTATTGTAAAATGTTCTCTCTACTGTCAAGCAAGTGCACAAAAGCACCCAACTACACACACAATTGACTGCAGTGAGAATAGAATCCCTAACTAAGTACACAGACTACAGAACACAGTACTTTATGCAAGCACCACAGCTCAAGTCCAAGTTGAAGTGTCTCAGAGAATACTTTGTAGCTGATGACATCAGCAGTGTCTGTTGAGAATATAACAGTGACCCACATGCTGGTGTAAAATGGTCTGTGTAATGGTAAGCAACAGCTCACACACACAGTTGACTGCAGTGAGAATAGAACCCCTACCTTTCTAAGCACACAGACTACAGTACTTTACAGAAGCATCACAGCACAAGTGAAATTTTTACATGGCTACAGGTCAACCTATAGTGGATGACATTATCAGTGCATGTTGTGGAGAAGAAGTTGGGATACTTGCATAAAATGGATCTGTAGGCATTTGCAACTATCAGAATACTGTCAATTTGTGGGATCGGAGCAGTAATTGTAGGATATACACTTCTGGCTAGACACACACTGACACACACACACACACGCACACACACACACACACACACACACACACACACACACACACACACACACACACACACACACACACACACTGTTGACTACAGTCAGAACAGAACCCCTACCTATCTAGCCTATCTAGGGTACACAGACTAAAGGACTCAGCACTTTACACAGTGCCACAGCAAAAGTCTGACTTCTACATGGCTACAGGTCAACTTACAGTGGATGACATCAGCAGTGCATGTTGCAGAGAAGAAGTTGGGAGGCCTGCATGAAATGGATCTGTAGGCATGTGCAAGTATCAAAATAATGTCATTTCATGAGATTGGAGCACTAGCTGCAGGATACACAGTTCTGCTGTTCAGGATAGAAACACACAAACAGTTCACTACAGTAAGAAGAAATTCACCCCAGGGATCACGTCAGTCGCCCTGCTAGACAGGGGTCCAGGGAAGTAAATAGTGTGGGAAGAAATAGACAGGGAATTGTTATGGCTAGGCTTGTATAGGCCCTAGGGCTGATAGCCTAGTACCAACCTATGAACCTATGAACCTATGAACCATAACCATTCTAAGTACACAGACTACAGAACTCAATGATTTATGCAATCACCATGGCACAAGTCTTGAATATGATGTCAATATGTATGATATACACAATGTAGAATGTGTGTGTCACCACTATGGACACATAATGATGAATTTGTAGATTGTTATGAACATGTGTTCCCAAGTCTCACAACAATGTGTTTGAGCTTAAAGGGGTGCTATGTATATCATAATTAGCAGGGGTACTTCATTGCCAAAGGGGACAATGAGCCATTGTATGCTTTAAGGTTCAGTCTGTGAGTTTGGCATCAATCATTTGTGTGTGGCAGCTCCTTCTGTAATATGTTACCATCATTTTGGGGCTCTATATCAGTGTGTCCAGTTACCAGTCATCTGCAAACTTGGTAAACCATAGGCTACCTATCTGTGGTTCAGGGAAGTAGTTTGCAAACAGTTGGGGGACAAACACAGATCCTTGTGGCATTCTAATGGTAAGTAGCTAGTGGTAGAGGTGCAGTCCCCAACTTTGAGAATGTGTATTCTGTCAATGAGCCAGTTGCCTATCCCTCTACTACTATATGGCTTAATTTCCACATGGGAGATCATCACTATGACATATGAATGAGGGATAGTGTCAAAGGCCTTGTTTAAATCAACATAGGGGTATGTCCTGTTATCTTTCGTCCAGATCTGTGGGGTCAGTATCAAAGAATTCTACAAGATTCAACAAGCAACATGTCACTTTGACAAAAACAAAATAGGTATGGTTGTGTGTTGAAGGTCACCTATGTGCATAGGGATATGATCCATGCTGATTACTTCCCTAGCCTTGCAGGTAAGTGTTTTCAGGTATATGGGTCAATTGTAGTAGTTCCATATGGTACCAGATTGATGTGCATTGCATAACACACAACATTTGACATTATATGTTGTACTGTGGTTGATATATGTGTGGAAAAAGTATTGAGACACCAGGGTTGTAGTACTTGGGAGTTGCAACAGATGGACGTATTGTACATATGTGACATACTGTTAGATAGGGCCCTCAGTTTGCAATGTTTACACATGTAATTTCAAATCATACACAGGAAATGAATAGTAAACAGAAGTAATACAACATAATATAAACATTTCCATAGTGTGGTGACCAGTGGGTTTGCATGACAGTTAGCAAAGTGCATATGCATGTGAGATACACATTTGTGCTTAGGTAAGCAATGTGCAAATGCAAGCCACATTGCTAAAGCCTGACAGTTAGTAATGAGTTTATGAAATACACCTGCTGCTTAATTGAGTCTGTGACAGCATGTGTTAATGCAGTAATACATTCTTTTTTTGGCCCAGATGGTACAGGGTTCAAATGCAGATGGATCTAATACTTTAAAATACTTTTCATTACAGGGTGATAATGCAATGATATGAATTGTTTACATGAGATGTGTTGCTGCATTTTGCCACCGCTGCTCATCGGTGCTTGATGATCACCTCTTCACAAACATGGAGCCCAAAAAGTGAAGGGATCCATTGCTTTTTCTGCTACTTATGTGTGTTGTGTGGGATTCTATTTTTTTGACCAGATTAAAGGTGTTAAATGAGGTAGATAGGAAAGTGACAAAATGTGGAGGAAGCAGGGGAAAGAACAAAGTCTGACAGTTAGTATTAAGTCTCTGGAATACACCTGCTACATAACTGATTCTGTTACAGTATGTGTTAATGCAGTAATACATTCATTTTTTTGGGTCAGATGGTACTGGGTTCAAATACAGCTGTATGTAAAACTTTTAACTCCTTTTGCATTACTGTCGCTGTGCATTGGTGCTTGATGTGCACCATCATGCAATAATGCATTAAAGAAAATAAATGGGGAAGATATGACAGTGGTGAAATGGGAGCAAGCAGGGGGAAGAACAAAGGGAAAGCAGGGCAGGAATGTGCAGGAGAAAGGTAGGAAAGAACCATAGCTATGCATTTCTTTAACAGTGTAACGTGAACACATCTGCCAAATATTAACTGAATTTGGACTGTTGTATAGTTAATTGGACTGAATCAGGTGTGTCAAGAAGACATACATAAAAAATGGAGAGCTATGTATGGGACAATTATTTTGTGGGACAAGTGACCTTTTTTTCTTTTTGACAGAGAGGGAGAGAGGAATGTTGGGGAAGGGATGTAGCAATGTCTGGGTGAGGTAAATTGGGTAGGTGAGGAAGCAATTGCAGACAGATAAGACAAAAGACAGGGATGGTGATGGACACAAAAGTTTGGGGGACGCCATGATTGAGGTGAGGGTGGTGCCATCACGAACTCATGGTGACCAAGCTGGGTGACAGTAAGAATTGAGTTCTCCCTGACTGTACTGTCACCAGTGTCACCTCAGTCCACCACTGGCTGGAGTGCCTGATGTCTGCATCTCTGCCTCCTCCTGGTATTACATAAAATGAGGGAGAGAAGTCCCTCCAGCCAGTGTAGGCATGCACAAACAGTGCAGCACACAACCCTCTGCATCATCCCTCATCCCTGGCAATTCAGCTCAACTGATAATATCACCACCTCCACCACTGCTCCTGGAGGGTACCACTGGACCAGCCTCTGGGGCAAGACTAACTGAGGGGGCAGGTAGTGCAGGGGAAGCAGAGGTGGTACTGCCATGTTCACTCCCAGATGTGCTGGAGCTGGTGGAGGGGGAAGTTGGATCCTGTGGGGCAGGTCTACCCCACTATGCTGTGGAGCATTTAGTAATGTGGTCCACATGGATGACATTGACACATTTTGATGACACGTAATAAAAAAAATAAAAAAAAAATAAAAAAAGAGAAGATAAGGGTTGGGGGTGAAAAAAGAGATAAGATTAGTACCTTCATATGTGACATAATACAATTAATTGACTCTGTTGTCTTAATTTTTACTTTTAACACTACCAACTCCTACAAAATAACTTTTATTTTTAAGGTTAACAGATGCACAATATACTACAGATTGCAGCAAGTGCTCCTTGACATGTGCATATATTGCACATATGCGTGTTCCAGTTATACAGATTATATTTTATAGCAGGGCATGTATGCCACTGGTATAGAGCTTTTACTTTAAACCTTTAAATTACACATAATTGAAGAATGAACAATATTGTATAGCTGTAAAGTGTAGTCTTTGAACAAAAACCTCTCACTAAAGTCCAATATTGTACTCTTTGTGCTACAGACTAATGCATGCATACTTGCTTTTACAGTTGAGATATGCATGGTTAATTTGATACAACTCTATAAACTACCAAAAAATCTATCTTTAACCTTTAATGCTAGAGTAACACTACTATTCTGCTGCATACATGCAACATGTTTCCTCATCCTCACCAATCTAGCTCCATGGGTTTGTACAATGATCTCACAGCCCCTAGTGCTGTGGAAAACACAGAACAGGACAGAATACCATTATGAATACCAGTAGTGCCTATATTCAACTTTTAAATCTGTTCACCAGTGTGGGGTAACTAGGAGTCTAATAAACATCTTGGACTTTGTGCCCTAAACCTGACACCTTCCCCAATTCCAGTCATCATGTTTACTGCAGGTGTGCACATTGTTTGAAAATGTTGCACTCTACTTACCGTCACTCAAACATGGTACTTGGCAGTGTGAACCCCTGAGCAGTAAAAGTGTATGGAATATGCTGTATTTGAACTCAGGACCATGTGTATGGTAGTCCTACACTTACAACTGTTTCCATAAGAAGGTTGAGAAAACATTTGTCTATGTTGGAGTTCATTGCTATAAACTGCAATGCCACAACTATAAAACAAAAATTGCATACCCTATATTAGAACCCAGGACCATCTGTACTCCAGCCCTACACTTTCACCTGCTGCCACAGGAATAGTTACATGACATTCCCTATTTTACTAATCATTCTTAAGGTTTCACTGTTAGGCATGCAACATCGCTTAGTGTGTTTGCGCAATGCCTAATAGGATTAACTGAATGCATCCAGTTTCAGCCTAGGTCCTGTCTGGACAGTTGTCCAGTTTACACTAAGTGGAGCATCACAGAGTGGACCCCCCAAAAAAAGAAAAAGAAAAAGGGAGACTTACTTGAAATGAGGAAAAGCAATCTATGACATATGTTAGTACACATGAGATAACTCTTCATAGGTTTGGATTAGAACCCTTACTCAAATGCACCTTTAGAGCATAGGATGGGTGTCTTATCCCTGCTTTCCACACAAATAGCTTTGCAGCAAAGAACATAAATAAATATGCACACAACAACTGCAACAGCATCTACACTGATATCAAACCATACAAGTGTTATCTGTGCATGTATTAGTTCTGGATGTAGTGTACCTAGTAATCACACAACCTGTCATGGTTATTGTTTGCAAATATACAGCTCTGTCTTACATTTCTGTGTTTGTTGGCCATTCTTCATTTATCTGAGCAGTAATCTGAGACATGCAGTGTATAAGCCATTCTATATCATTAGCCTTAAAATGTGGGAGGATATTAAGTGGAAACAATATTATATGCAGTTACCAACAAATGAAGGGCAGGTCGGATGTTAAGGAACACAACCTGTGACTTGTTTGCTGCTTTCTTACTTTTCCAGCCTTACATCTAACACTTTGTAGATCTAACCTGACACACCCAGTGGAAGTAAGGCAGCCTGCACTACCGTTGTGGTGTCCTTCTCCCAACCACTAATCACTCACAGTTGCAATCCATTAACAAACACTAAAGAAGTCCCTGCACTATGTTTACATCTCTTATATAAAAAGGCAACAGTGTAGCTAGGCAAACTGGTGGTGAGGAGAGTTGCATATGATTGGATGACTGTAAAACCCTTTTTCTTCATGATATATCTGTACAGGGGAGTACTGAACTTCAGAAGGTATGCTTCTGTCTTGTCACCTACATACTGCATATGCTATAATATATTTAAGAAAAATCTGAAGCAAAGGCTTTTATAGTTTTATCTGTATGCATTAGTTGGAAATGTGCTGATGACATGAGCATGTTTGTCAAACCATTTCAGAGGCATACATGATTGCCAATACATGAAAATGGAATGCTGATAAATATGTACAAATGTTTTAGGGACAGGTCCTTTGATAGTACCTTTAGCATTTCAAAGATGGTTTGTTAGCAAAATGGGTCATTTGTCTGCTATTTTGGGTGGAAGAGCAAAGCTGAGCTACTATTATGGCACAAACAAGGATGAACTGTTGTTTTGTAGGGGAGCAAAGGTGAGTTACTGTTATAGCACAGATAAGGATGGACTGTTGTTTGGGAGGGGAAAGCTGAGTTACTGTTATAGCACAAACAGTGATGCACTGTTGTTTTGGAGAGGAGACAAAGTGAGTTACTGTTATGGCACAAACAAGGGTATGTTGCTCTTGTAACTTTCCTTGTTTTGCATCCTGCCTGTTGGTAGTATTTTGCATCTCTAGGCTGTTTTATTTTTCTCCAGTGGGTAATACTGACTGGCAGCCTTTTATGTTTTATCTGGAAACAGTTATTTTGTAGTTATGTGATACTTGTGTGTATTACCCTTCGATTGTCTTGTAGAACAGCTATGAGTATGCCACCTAGGCATGTCAATCCACAGAGACCCCCCCCTTCACCTATGCCAAGAACCAAGTGTTTGTAAATGGCTTTAGGCAACATGGTGTTTTTCTGCTGGAAAGGGAATGGGGAGATATGGCATGAAAGATGAGAATATTGAGGCATATAGTAGATAATGTCAATGCCATGGATGGCCATGGCAGGACATATGAGTAGGCACACCACAGGGCCACTGACATGATCACATCTGCATGGAGGAGAGCAGCTGCAATGGGCCATAACCAGATGGTTACAGGGAGAGGGCCTGGTAGGCAACCACAGCTAACCCCCAATGAAGAATTCTTGGTCAATATCAGCGATCCAGACAGCTCCCAGAAGAATGTAGTACAGCATGTCCTGGATGTTGGAGCAACAGTTTCTGAGACAGCAGGTACATCCCAGAAGGAGCTTCCAGGTAAGCTTTGCTATCTGAACAGTTGCATACTGTTATATAGTAAAACAATTGAAATCAATAAGTTAATTCTGTGTCACGTGTCTTATTTGCGGGGGGGTTGAAGATTACTACAGTTAGAAGCTTAGGTTAGAGTTATCGGCCATGTTCTTGTTGAAATTATAGTTAACTCATTACAGCAGGGTGTGCCTCCAGGTGTCTCTGCAGTTACTTCCTACTGCACCTCTAGGTGTCAGATATTGCCTGTTCATGGTAGCAGAATATTTTATTTTGAAGCACACATGATGGCAAGCACAACTGTAATGATATTTGACCTCAGTCAAACAGTACTTATTAGAACTGTAAGATGATAACTTCATTTTCTGAAGGCTCAATCCACACCCACTTTGAGTTTAAGGTACACACTCTAAACAGCTGTAGTGGAGGGAATGACACTCAACATATATGGACATATAAAGGGGTAACTGTATTATGCCCTGTGGTACTTTTAATTGTGATGATGTTGTCCTTACCTCTTGCTTAACTTCTTCCAGGACCATCTGGACTACAGAGAATTATCTCATCTGCAGATCATAAGGCAAACATTTTTATGTCAGTACTGCTGAGTAATTAAAAGACACATTGTAGTGTGTGATGTTAATCTCAGGCCTGTTGTATGTATTTCTGTACTGTCTGCAATAGTGGCAGCACTGTTTGTTTGTTAGCATATATTGCACTATAGTAGAGCAGGTATTAATTTATTCTTGTGTTTATTGATTTTATCACAGTTGATCATGACAGTGGGAGTGTGAGCCCCATGCCAGCTGATGTCAGTGTATCAGCAAACTCTGATGATGATGGTGGGCAAAGTGAGGCAGAGTCAGGGGGTGCAGAGGTTGAATCTGACACTAAGGTTGATGTACAGCCATCCCCATACATTTCCATCGGACACAGCCAGTAGGCCTACACCTACCCAGTCCAGTGAACCCACATATATTGGGCATGTGGAGGGTGAGGACATTCATCAGGGAAGTGTGAGTACTGCAGCTTCAGTGCCTGTTGAATCTGGCCATAGACAAAGTGTGGGCAAGGTGCCATGCAGGAAGATTGATGGGGGGCTTGGAGGGAGTCTGCTGTCCCTCCTTCACCTGATGCAGGTGTCTCTTACTGTGCCACTCAATGTACGTTTAGGGACATCATGGAGGCACAGGCACATTCACATAGGTCCTCCAGATAAATGCTGAGGGTAGGGGATGTTGCACAGTCTGACATGCATGATTGCCTCCAACATGTTGCTGATTCACTGGATCAGATGAATAACATATTGGAACAAGGGAGTATCTGTGATGGACCAAGGTGTATCTGTCATGGAACGAGCAGTGTCTGTTATGCAATATCTGCTGGGAGAGAAACAACATCCTCATGGCTGTAGGTCAGCCACAGGATCTGCTATAAGCCAACATGGCCATGCCTGATCATGCTCCCATAGTGGCAGTACTTCCACTGATCCATCAGTGTGTGTCCTGTCCACACCCAGACATGGCAGGCCATGGGGTCATAGTCACAGGTGTCTCCATGAAGGAAGCTTGTTCTGCAGACATCAGTCGCATTTAGGTAGCAGCACCGTATCTGATCTTGGGCATGGAGATGCCAGTGCAGTTCCTGGGAGAACCAGTTCTCATGGTTGGGGATAACAGTGATGAACTGCCACCTTGACCATGCATGGCTCCCACCTCTCTGACAAACCAAGATATAAACTCAGCATAGAGCTTGGCTGTGTTCGCAGACACTCACCAGCACTATAACCTGGAGGGCCCCTAAAGACACACATAACATTTACTCATTTTGTCTCACTGGCCATTTGTTGGTTAATCCACATGTCTGCCTGCTTCCCATTCTTACTCACACACCCTCACTGACCTTTTGGATCAGCCTAGGCTTCCTGCCTCACACACACACACACACACACACACACACACACACACACACACACACACACACACACACACACACACACACACACAGCACCCTGTGCAAGTGATGATAACTGTGCCATATCTCTGTTTTGTATCGTTTGGATTCAGTGATACAAAAACTTTGTGTCTGATGCATGGTGTCTGATGCAGGGTGCATACCTACCTTAGTGCTTAGTATATCTGCATTTGTGGTACTGAACTGGTAATTCTGCCATTGACTTATATTGGCCATGGAAAGTTAGACAGTTGATAGCATCAGCATTTTCCAACTTTATAAGTCAATGATCTTGTGATGATTGTGAAGTCAGAAACTGCAATGTGTATCATTACTTTCTAACTTCTGTCTTTAATGATTTTCCAGTACAAACTTATGGTGCTAAACGGAGGGCATGCAGTGATCATCAGTACTTTTGAGAGGTATGACTGTGTGAATCTTTGATTCCTGAGGCCTACTACTTAGTATTGGATACATATAAGTCAAATAAGTCTCTGCTGTCACATGTTAAGGTAATTTCTCTACAGATATCCCACCTTTTTCTAGACTACAGAATCAAGTAATGACATACAGGAATATGCCACACAGTCATATTAGTAAACTGTACACTTCGGGGTCAGGATTTACCTTGTAAATGCAGCAGCTGACACATTTTTAGTTCAGGGCTGATTCTGTCTTATGCTAGCAGTACACAGCTAATACATGGGGAGGTAATGGTTGTGTGTTTTGCCTAGCATCAATGTTACTATATGTATGTGTATAGGAGGAAGGTTTTATGCCACTAGGTGGTGAGCAAGTGTGCTATGCATTGTCTCTTAGCTAATAGAAGGACATAATGAGCAAGCCTACATCTGCCTACACCCACAGCAGCTGGTGGTTCACCCTGTGACTGCTCATCTGCTTGTGACTGCGGTGACCTTGGCAATGGTGGTGGGATGTGTGCTCCTTCCCTTGTTGATCCTGCCGAAGCTGTTTTCTCAGGAATATGTTGAGTAGCATGGCACATATTGTGAATATTTCTGTACATGTCCATGGATTATACTGCAGGGCTCCCCCAGATGCATCAAGGCACTGGAACCATGACTTCAGCAGCCCAAACACACACTCTATGATATTTCTTATTTGAGCATGTGCCTCATTATGGTATTCTTCCGTGGGTGTGTGTGCATTTCTGGTAGGGGTCATCAGCCATGGTTCTAGTGCATAGCCTACATCCTCCAGTAAATGCCCCTGTGGGATATCCCCCCTAACAAACATCAGGTACAGTTGGGAGGTGTGCCAGATATGTATGTCACAGTAACTGCCAGGGTGCCAGCACACACATTCAAGATGATTCCCTTGGCATTACACATGATTTGGCAGATTGGTAGCCCTTTCTGTTAATGTAGAGCCTACCTTGTTCCCTGGGTGGTGCCTTAATTTCTGCATGTGTGCAATCTATGGTACCCAGTACTTAAGGGTAGTGTGCTACACGGTAGAACTCCTACACATACCTTTGTCTCCACTGGAATGGGTTCCCCTCGGTTGGCTCTGGCTCTGAGTTAAGGATGGCAGAGGTCACAGAGTTCCTGTAATGTGTCCCGGTCAACCCTGTAGCACTCCACAATTTCCACATCATGTAGGTTGTGAAAAGTTAAATGGGGCCTGAAACCTCTTCTCCTTCTCAGCCTAGGTTTATTGGCGGCAGCAGCACAGACTTCAGCCTGTTGCACATACAAATGAGTTAAAGTAGCAGCAGCCCCTAACATTCTGTCTGTGTAGACTCCTTTCTGTGCCTGCATTCCAAACATTTTGGAATACATAGGAAAAATCAGCATGGGGTTTACATGGATGCTTTATGGCTTGTTAAATAGCTAAACTATGTTAGATTTGGTTAATTAACATGCAATTCAGCTGCTTATGCTGTCATTAGCATGCCATGATGCTTACCTTGTTTGTGCAGTGGTGCCCACCCCTACATGGTGCTTACTGAATCTAAAAGTTTCTGTGGCAGTGTGTGCATCACACCACGATGTGTACATGGTGAAAAACTATCAGATAGGCTTTATTGAATCCCCCTGACTGTCTTATAAATGCAATGATGCTATATTACTTTAATGACAATGATGAGTGATTCTCGGGCACATTCTGAGATCTTAACATGCAATTACTGCTTAAAGGCTCACTAAAACCTAGCCAATAAAGCAAAGAGATCAAAAGTTAAATGTATTCAAAACTAGCAAACATTATCATAATTTAAGTGTACCAAATGTACTACAAAGTCTTTGGGAATACATTTAGTTTATGACATGAATATTGCTGTATAAACAATTTAAATAACCAACTCTTCACATTTTCCACAGATTAAGGAAATGCATTGTACTAAAATAAATAAGACTGGATTATATTGGATTGTATCTGGTCTACTGATTAATTTTGTAAGTCAGTAATGATGTCCAAACTCAGCAAAACACAACTGATAAAAATAATTTCCTGTTCTCACCACAATGGAACTGAATGATGTGTTCATTTTTTTCACATTTAAAACTGAAACAAGAAACAAATCCAATAAAAATAAAAATAGTCCCTTGTATCTGAGCTGATACTCTAATTAATTTCAAGTTTTACTAAGTATCTAAGCAACTTCAGCCTGCTTGGTGTTTTCCAGTATTGCATTCATAGCTGGATTGTAAATATCCCATGTTAGTACCATTTTATTACCATTTATGGACCCTAAGTTCACCCATTAAAGTATGTCTCCTTATGTGTTCTACTTACTTATGACTCTTTCCCATTGTGAGGAATTCTGTGCTCATAACATCATTTGTTAGCATATAAAACACTTTTTCTGAATGACAGCAGTCATTTCCCCTTCATACATTTTATTGCATCATTTATCTGAACTCTCTTCACGTAAGCCACTTCATGCTAATCAGATTAAATGCAAGGCAAGGCTTGCAATTGCCCACCATCCATATTGCTAAAACACGTTCAGTGATTTAGGGGCTTGGTTATTCTGTTTTTCGGCCATCAACCCCCCACCCCATTGTAGCAATGTCTGAATAGAATGAATACATGCCTGTGCGTTCCTTGTTTTCTCTATAAAAGGTAACAAAGCCACAAGAATGACATCACTCAAGTGACTACTGCGGCCTCCCAACCTGAAAAATGCAGTGCTTAAATTGCACTTTAGAAAGTACAAAAAAGCCTTTTGTTTGTTGAAAGTGCTCCATCTGAAGGATATCATAATGATATTTGTTTATTTAAATGCCTTTCCATCATTCCATGGTTGCTTAAATAGAAATGCACCTTACAAATTAGAGATCAGTTTTTTATATTAAAACTGATGCAGAGGAATGGAGCTCATATGCTTCTTTTAGAATGAAAAAAATGCAACATCTATTAGAATGGGAGATGGAAATCTTAAACTGGAGAATTATTACCTTTTTAAATCTGATGCCTTGAATCTGAATCCACTATCATAACACATTTTGGTTGTTATGATATCTGCCTCTCACATGCTTCAATATATTTCAAACACATTTCTTCATATTAGTTCTTCATGCAATGGCCTTTCTTTGTTTCTGCCCTTTTCTTATTTGCACACATCAGAATTCGTTCCTGTGCTTCTTATATACTACTTGTAACCATGGATGTTAATATATTGTTGCCAGAGAAGGGTATTATGATAGTGTCAGAAGAAAATTGATTAAGTCATGTAATCTATATGATATAGATATATGATACAGAGCTTACAGTAATACAGATATCAATAAAACAAGATTCTATCTAATAAAAATGAAGTCACCATTCATTCATTTATTTATTTTATTTATTGTGATTTGATTACGGGAAACGTTCGACTGGATAGGAGCCCATTTTCAGTGGAAGCCTGGAGAGAAATATCCCAAAGTATTATAAAACATTTTAAGAATAATAATTTTACAGTATTTTAAAAATAATTAAAAAATAAACACAGTTTAAATAATTATACCAGCTTATTACAATACTGTCACTTAAAGTGTCTCCCTGACACTTTAATTGACCACCTACCAGCCTATACCTGCAGGACAACCACCCAATTGCCCAAATCCCATAACTATAAAACTTCCTGTAACCTAGGCAATTCCAACCAACAACACTTCATTAATACATTAAAATCCTTCAACTGGTCCATACTGAAAAGTTTACCTTTAGATGATGCAGTTAACCATTTCAACAAGTTATTTCTTGATATAGTAAATAGCCTAGCCCCACTTCACACAAAAAGAACTAAGATCAATCATGCATCCTGTCTAACAAAATCCACAAAAAAACTACTCGTAGATAGAAACAAAGCTTGGAAGGTATGGCAGAAGAACAGAAATTACCTTAATCTGCAAAACTACAGAAACTATGCAACTAGGCAAAAAAGCTCATAACTACTGACAAGAAACAATATTTCACACAACTTACCAACCATGAAAATAACCCTAAAAAATGTTGGCCTACAATTTCATCACTACTCACCCCAGGGTCTAGACAAAACCCCACCCCATTTATAGACAAATCTCCATCTCAGATTGCATAATTGTTCACAATCAATTTATAGAAAGCATAGCTAGCATGGTCAATGATCCTAGCAAGCCCCTCAGCTCTAACTCCATAAATAACCTCAACTAATTTTCTCTCAAACCTTATCCAATCCTACTATGCTCCCACCTTTCTCATCTCAAATCATCTCAACCATATCCTCTATTAGTTAAAACCATGTCAACCATGTCCTCATTAGTTAAAACTGACCACAAATCAGCCAACTTTGAGCTGGCACTAGCACCACAAATCATAAAGGGTGAAATCAGACTAAAAAACCTCACCAAGGCAAACTATACACTCCTAGGTGAAGGTATAAATGCATTTCAAGCCCCATTTCTCTCCAGATAGGTTGCTGTGATCACATATCGGTTAGTATTTTGCATTGTGGCTGTAGCAACCTCGGTTCGAATCTGAGTCACAGCAGTATTGTAAGTCATGAGAGATTCACTTTTCTCTATAGGTGGGTTGCAAACTGGCTCATAGATAGAACCTACAGTGTGAAAGTAGCAGACTCCAAGTCAGACTGCCGACCAGTCATGAGTGGAGTCCCACAGGGATCAGCCCTGGGTCCTCTCCTGTTTGGCATCTACTTCTCAGAAGTCCAGGCCAACACAGAGTGACTCTGGCTGAACAAGTTCACAGATGACTGCATGCTGGGAGCCATTATTAACTCCTCAAGTAATGTAGACATCCTACAGAAAGGCCTCACTGAGACCAATGACTGGTGTTGAAACCATGGCCTTAAGCTTAATGCAAAAAAATGCTTTGTCATCCCATTTGGGAAAAACTCAATTCCCACTAATTACCACATCGATGGGAGCTTACTGAAGGCATTATAAGAGATCTGGGGACACAGGTTGACAGCAACCTCTCCTTTGACCACCACATTGCCACTGTGATCAGAAAGTCCTTCTATGTGGCACATCTCATTACCAAGGGTTTTGCATCCAGGAATAAAGAGGTTATCATCTCTCTCTACTCTTCCCTCATTAGGCCAATCATTGAGTATAATGCCCCATTTGGCATGTACCTCACTAGACACATGCAACAGCTGGAAAGGCCACAAAAGTTCCTCATGAAGATGATCCTAGGCCTTAAACACATGTCCTACATGGACAGACTCAAACAAACTCCAGCTATTCTCTGTCTCATATCATCTACTAAGAGGTGATCTCTGCTTGACTTACAAAGCCATGTCTGACCCAGATCTATTAGAAATGCTACATCTAAAGAAATCCCAATCCCTCAACACCACATACTCCAGAGACCTCAACCTCATTACCACAATCAGCAGAACATGGTGGAGGGACAGGTTCATAACCCATTGACTGCCCATGCTCTGGAATAAACTTCCCATACATGTTAAGCAGAGCACTTCACTGGCCCTTTTCAAGAGAAATCTTGATGAGTGGATGGGAAATAGAAAGTTCACCCCGGGGATCACTCCAGTGGTTCTACTTGATAGAGGCACTGGGAACTAACATTGGGAAGCACAATGCCAGGGCACTTCTATGGGCTAGGCTTGTAAAGGCTTCAGGGCCATTAACCTAGTACACGCCTATGAACCTATGAACCTGAAAATGGAAGTGGTAACTACACCGAAACTTACACTAAAGCCCTGTACAATCAGTTGCATAAGTATATAAACTCGGCCGTACCAGAAAGAAACAAAGCCAGAGCCCCAAGTGAAAACAAGCCACCATGGTGGACATCCAGAATCAGCAAAATTTACAATAAATACAAAATGTTGCTGTCTAAGAAAACAAAGGCAATGTCCCAACATTGGAAAAGCACCCTTCTCAGCCTCAACAGGCAAATAAGACAGTTTGTAAAATCCTCCAAGGGCTCCTTTGAGAGAAACTTTGCAAGTAGAGCCAAGGATAACCATAAGGCCTTTTACAGCTACATATGTAACCTATTGGGTAGGACCCAAGCATGTGCAAAGCTAGTGGCCAATGATATCACATACTCTGACCCTGCAGAAGAAGAATAAACACCAATAAAACACAGAACGGAATGTAGCACTCTGACCCCACTGAGATAGTAAACCTGCTAGCGGATAGGTTTGGCAAAAATTTCACTCCCTTACTAACTCCTAACTTACAACAAACCTTCCCCAAAACTCCCCTTCCCCACCCTACTCAAAGCCTCTATGGAATCATAAGATATCCCAGGCTATCTTCTAAATAGGCTAAAACATGAACTAGCATCACCACTAAGTACCCTTTTCAATCATAGCCTAACCACAGGCTTTGTTCCTGCAGAATGGAGAACAGCAATGGTTATTCCCCTCCACAAATGTGGCCTAGCAACAGACCTAGGGAATTACAAACCTATAAGCTTGACCAGCTTCATCTATAAGGCAATGGAACGTATCATTATGGACCTCATAAATAAAGACATAGGTGACCTCCAAACCCTGGATCCAATCCAGTGTGGGTTCATGAAAGGCAGATCCTACCTGTTAAATCTGGTGGGGTGGATTTCTTTGAAAATGTGACCAAAGCCATTGATGAGAGCAAATCTGTGCACACAGCATACCTAGACCTGGCAAAGGATTTTGACACAATCCAACATTCAGGCATTACCAATAAATGTAGCAAACTAAATGTGAACCCCTTTGTTGTAAGATGGGTTGCCAACTGGCTCACAAACTGCACACACACTAGCAGACCTGTTACCAGTGGGGTGCCACAGGGTTCAGTGTTGGGCCCCCTACTGTTTGGTATATACTTCTCAGACGTTCAGATCAAAACTAAGGGATTGTGACTGACCAAGTTTGCAGAAGACTGCAAACTAGGTGTAATCATTAAATCCCCAAATGATGTCAGTATACTCCAGGAGAGTGTCACGCAGACCAATGACTGGTGTATTAATTATGGTCTCAAACTGAATGCAAAGAAATGCATCATCATTCTCTTCAGCACAAACAATGTCTCCTCACACTATCAAATCAACCACAATACCCTAATTGCCCATGAAGTGGTAAGCGACCTGGGATCACAAGTTAACTGCAACCTTAACTTCAACAACCATGTGTCTACTGTAGTAAGGAAAGCTTTCTACATAGCACACTTGATTAGTAAAGGCATCGCCTCAAGAGCAAAAGAAGTTATAACCCCCCCCTAAAGTTGACACTTATCTAGCCATGACTGAGTTTAACACTGCTGTGAAGTCCCCACCCTGGGCCAGTAATCAAGGAGCCTGAATCCTCACCACTGACACTGGAGAGGGACATTCACTCAGAATACAAATGGATACACTCAGTATTTCCAAATGCATCTGTCTTCACCACGTAAAGTACAATTTCCCTTAAGAGCACACAGGGAATGCTGTCAGCCCAGGGTCTGGGTTTCTTTATATCTGTCTCCCTCCAGGGCCCAAAAAAGACTCCCCACTAGTACAGCTCTAGGGTTAGGTCCTCAGCTCGGTGTCCAAGCCAAGTCCTCCAGCACCCTTTGTGCCCCTGCTCCAGGTAACTGACACACACACTGTGAGATTGGATTTTTTATACACACACACACACACACACACACACACACACACACACACACACACACACACACACACACACTTGGGAAAAGCTGGCACTGATTTACCTGCTGTGCCCCCTTCTGCCCAGAGTATAAGGTAGTTATCCCTGCCACCAGAGAGTCTACAATCAGCTACTCTTAGGCCCTTGACAAACGGTGTCCAATTATGCTGTGTAATATTAATACTAATGCAAATTGTAGCAGTTGACCAAGACAGCTAGGCCTTTAGGAGTGGCCCACACATTGTCACCAAATAAATATAAGCACTCTGAAAGGTTAATACTTTCTAAAAGAACCAGCCACAATAAAAGTTTTAAATATATTTAATAATAAATAATAACAGAGCATGAAAATGCTGAATATATATTTATAGTAAACTACAGAGTTCAAATCACAGGAAATATTGAAAATAACATTGATGTACAGACTCAGACAAATACAGAAAAAACAATATCTAACTAAGCTTCAATTTATTTTCCTGACTGAATCTTGGGAGTGTCTTCTGTGTGGAGTCTGCATGTCCTCCCCGCGGTTGGGTGGGCATTCGAAAGACATGCGTAAATGGGCATGCCTTCATTGAAGGTTGAACATCGAGCTGGCACCTCAGCATTCATGAAAATCTACTGCCAATCATTAGCGTACCAGAGTTCCGCTGTGGCGACCCCTAACCGGGAAAAGCCGAAAGACAAACAACAACTTACTTAATAGTGCAAGGCAGAGGATGTGGTGAATGGTCTTTTTTGTTGTCATTCCCAAGACAGAATACTCAATACTAAGAGATTTCTCTTTGTAATATCTAAAATTTCCAAAATGGCTACCAGAATAACCTCATCTGATCACGTGACTCTAGGTTCTCACACTATTCCCCTTTGAAGAGTGAGACAGGATATTAGCATAGATAAGGTGCATATCTAAAGTTTTTCTAATGTTTATGGCAGGGCCTGAGGCTTCCCCTCTTTTTATTGAGCTAATGAGCAAAGGCTTCTTCCTAACACACTGTTTCTGGTCCTATTCAGAGCTGTGAGATAAGTATTTCCATGGCTCAACAGGTGGTCCAATTAACAGTATTTTTCTTAAAGTAAGAAGTAAGCTAGCTGTTTAACCCCTTCTCTTCCAGTGTCCTTTGCTAACAAATATACATACAGTCTCACATGTATATTCCTTTTCTGTCTAGCAGGACCCATCGTTGATACATTTTGTAACACTAGCAACTTCATAAATGCATTTTGATTTTCAAATGCCATACAGTTCTAATACATCTGTAACATAAGCATCTGTACAAATCAGTTTGATATTCAAATGCCATACAGTTCTAATATATTTGTAACATAAGAATTTGTGAAAATCAGCTTGATATTCAAATGCCATACAGTTCTAATACATTTGTATCACAAGCATCGTGTATAACTTAGTTTGATATTCAAAGGGCATATCATTCTTTACAGATCTCCAGCTGGCTATGCTGACACTAGACCATATCATCACAGCCCCATTTGGCATGTACCGTACTAAGTACCTGCAGCAATTTAAGAGACCTCAGAGGTTTTTAACAAAGAAGATCAAGGGACTCCAGCATGTGCCTTACACAGACCGAATAACATCCCTGTCATTATACCTGGCCTACAGAGCAATCCAAGACCCAGACCTAATGAACTTGCTGCATATCTGTAAATTAAATGGGACTAGGGCTACCCATTCCTTTGACCTAAATATGGCCTGTTACTTCAATAGGACATGCTGGAGGGACACATTTTTATCCCAGTGACTGCCACGTCTTTGGAATGGTTTACCAATTCATGTGAAACAGAGTACCTTTATGACACCGTTCAAGACAAACCTGGATGAGTGGATGGGGCACCATAAATTCTTACTGGAGATAGAGCCCACAACCCTCCTGGAAATGAGCAGTCATCACTAAATGCAATATTGGGTACTGACTAACATGTCTATGGTATTACATTGGAATGAAATAGCTAGGTTTAAAATGACCTCTGGGTTGATAGCCTAGTAATCTTTTATGATCCTATGACCCTCAACACCTCTAAACCTCTCACTACAACCCATACCTACTAGCTGTATATCTAGCCTACTACATAAAATAAAACCTTGCTCTCTTTCTGCTGATAACCTTTCAGCAGAATACCCGATAACTGCTGCTGATGCCATTGCCTATCTTGCTAGTATTCTCAGTAACAGATCGATCATAGAATCTTGGGTCCCCTCCCCCTGAAAAAAATATATTATAACCCCTTTACACAAAGGTGGAAAGTCCACTGAATTCACTAACTACTGCACAATCACTATCCAATCCTCTCTTTCCAAACTTTTAGAAAAAAGAGTATATAAACAACTTCTTGACCACCTCATCAACAACAAACTACTAACACCTACCCAACAGGACTTCAGACCAGCACATGGTACTACTACCGCAATTATATCCTTCTTGGACAAACTCAGTAAAGCAAGAGACTCCAACCAGCTAATCTCAGCAATATTTCTTGATTTATCAAATGCTTTTGATACAGTATCACACCCTAAACTCTTACAACTCTCTTCCCTTGGTCTGTCTCAAGCCTCCTTACAATGGTTTTCTTGTTACCTATTTGATAGACAACAAAATGTAAAATGGCAAGGCTCTTTCTCACAATATCTAACCAAAAATGCAGCAGCCCCTCAAGGATCCATCTTTGGATCCCTTCTCTTTAACATCTTTATAACTAATCTCCATACTGACTCCTGCCAAAGTTCTCTTATTCAATACACCAATGACACAACTTTTATCCCTTCTTCTAACAGCATAGTGCACTTTAGACAAATAACCCAAACTTCTTTCTCCTCCATTGAATCCTGGCTCAATAATGCACAACTTTTACTCAACCCCAACAAAACCAAACTCTTCCTCTTTATACCAAGGACACTCCCAACTGACTTTAAGATATTTCTGTTGAAAAATACAGAAATTAAAGTAGTCCCTCACACCAAGCTAAGAGTAACAATAGACAACAAGCTATCCTTCATCCTTCATATACACAGTAATATAAAAAAAAAAAAAAATTAGGTATGCTCTACTGCCTTAAAAACTTCATGGATACAGCCACTAAAACTACACTGGCCATGACCTACCTGCTTCCCTCCTTTCTCTGTGGTACCTCCATTCTAACCAACCTTCAGAATACACTAAAAACCAAACTCAGATCTTGCTATAACAAAACTTGTAGCAGGTGTTTCATATTATAAACACCACTGCTCTGCTCTTATCCCCCTTAATTGGCTAGAACTCCCTCAGCAACTATAGTACCTCTAATTAATGACTACCCATAAAATTATCTATAAACCAAAGACCTGTCCTACCTTAAAATCAATATTCCAAATTCACACACCTAGCTGACCTCTCCGTTCTGAGGACAAGCAGCTTCTAACACTACATAAACCAAACAAAGCTGCTGCCTAGTCCCTATACTCCTACTTAGTGACCAAAGTATGGAACGCACTGTCCTTAGATATCAGAACAATTGCAAACCACAAGAAATTTAAGCTTACACTAAAAAACATCCTACTAAGGTCACATAACTGTCCATGTTCCAAATCATACCTAATTTTTACCTCTTTACCCTACCCCTAGTTTTTTTTTTTACTTGCTCAGATACTCCCTATATATTGACATTTGCAAAATACATGGACAGGGCTTCCTGATCATCTATGAATTGGCTTTCTATGTTTGTTTCTGACAACAATTTTATAATACTTTTGTTCCATTTTCTTTATAATTTTGAGCTTTTTCACCCAGAACCACTTTCTGTAAAACTGCCTATTTCATATGCATATCTGCAGACGGTTCCCTATCAGAAGCTTGAAACACTATAAGACTGAAAATCAAAATACTGAAACCAAAAGCCTGAAAATTCAAAATCCTGAAAACCCAAAATACTGAAACTCAAAATCCTGAAAACACAAAATGGACATACTGACGTAATTGTGGCTTTGCTATTGTTAGCCCTGTGGTGTTAGGTCATGCGTTGGGTTCAGGTAAGTGTGCGGTTGGTTTTATGTTAGGGTTAGGGGCGGTTTAAGTGAGTTAGGTTAGGGCAGGTTAGGCATGTATGCAATAGTGACAAATATTGGGGTTAGGGGCGGTTTAAGTGAGTTAGGGTTAGGGCGCGGGTCAGGTGAGTGTGCGATAGTGACGGACCTTAGGGTTAGGGTTAGGGTCAGGGTCAGTTGGTAGATATTAGTGTCTTTATAGTGACATATTAGCATTATTTGTGTTTTCAGGATTTTGAGTTTCAGTATTTTGGGTTTTCGGGATTTTGAATTTTCAGGATTTTGGTTTCAGTATTTTGATTTTCAGTCTTATAGTGTTTCAGGCTTCTGATAGGGAACCCTGCAGACACATTTTGTTAATCTTCTCTGTAGAACTTAAGTCTGTCTTCTGATATGTTTAGACATGTCTATTCACCAACACATATAAAAATGTATGTACTTGTCATTTTCTGCATCTACAAGGTCCGTTTACACTGTGTGCATCATGCCCCGACATGCACATGGTAGCACACTGTTTTGGATTCAGTAAGAAGCAGATGCACAAACAAGGTAAACACTGTAGCATGCAAATGACAGCATAATTGTATGCTAAACAATCAATCCAAGATGGAGGAGCTATTCAACAAGCTATAGCACAACTGTGTAGACTCAGTGTTGGTTTTTCCTGCAAATTCTAAAACCTATTGGAATACAGCCACTGAAAAGAGACTACACAGAAATAATGCTAGGGGCTGCTGTTGCTTTAATTCATGTGTATGTGCAAATGGCTGACGTCTATGCTGCTGCAGTTGCTAATAGACCAAGGGCAAAAAAAAAGAAGAGTTTTCAGACCACAGCTAACTTATCACAACCTACATGATGTGGACATTGTAGAGCACTACAGGGTGGATAGAGAAACACTACAGGAAGTCTTCAACCTCTGTCTTCCTCAACTCAGAGATAGGGCAAACCAAGGGGAACCCATCCCAGTGGAGACAAAGGTATGCATATCACTTAGAATCTTAGCTACAGGTACCATTCAGAGACCAGCAGGGGTGATGCTGGGGATGTCACAGGCATCATCATCCAGAATCCTCTATCTGTTCTTGAATGCTATGCTCCAACATGATAGTGACCACATATATTTTCATGTACTCCTGATGATATGGCCAGAAATATGCAGGAGTTACACCCTGTATGACACTAACCTGAAGTACTGGGTGCCATAGATTGCACACATATAGAAATTAAGGCACCACCTGGGGAACAGAGAAGGCTCTATATAAATAGAAAGGGATTCCGCTCTATTAACTGCCAAGTTACATCTTGAAAGTGTGTGCTAGCAACTCAGGCAGTTACCATGACTCTCATATCTGACACACCTCCCAACTATTTCAGATGTTCATTAGGGGGATATCTCACAGGGTAATTTACTGGGGGATGCAGGTCATGCATTGGAACCATAGCTGATGACACTCATCAATAATGCATACACACCTGCAGAAGAACAGCATAATGAGGCTTGTGCTCAAACCAGAAATATCATATATTGTGTGTTTGGGCTGCTGAAGTCACAGTTCCAGTGCCTTGATACATCTGGGGGAGGCCTGCAGTACAATCCATGGACATGTAATGAAATATTCACAGGATGGACCAAGCTGCACCCCTCATAAGATCATTCTCAATAAAGCTGGAAAATTTTGATGCTATCAACTGTCTAACTTTCTAAGATAAATATAAGTCAAAAGTATAATTACCAGTTCAACATCACAAATGCAGATACACTAAGCACTAATTCAGCTATGCACCCTGAGCATCAGACACAAAGCTTATGTATCCCTTAATCCAAAAGATACAAAACAGGGATATAACACAGTTATCATCACTTGCACAGGGTGTTGGGGGGGGTGGCAGGAAGCCTAGGCTGACACAAAAGGTCAGAGAGTGTGTGTGTGTGTGTGTGTGTGTGTGTGTGAGTAAGAAAGAGAAGCTGGTAGACATTTGGATAAACCAAGAAATGGCCAGTGAGACAAAATTAGTTTTAAGCTGCACAGCTGAAACATGTAACTGTTGTGTGTGTGTCTGTAGGGGTCTTCCAGGTGAAACTGGTGTGTGAGTGTCTGCATGAACACAGCCAAGTTCTGTGCTAACTCAATATCTTGGTATGTCGGACAGGTGTGAGCCATGCATGGTAGACGTGACAGTTGATCGTTGGCATCCCAGACCATGAGAATTAGCTCTGCCAGGAGTTCCACTGGCACATCTACACCCATGGTCAGATGCACTGCTGCTACATGAACATGACTGATGTCTGCTGGATGAGCTCACCCTCATGAGTACATCCAGGACCATGACCTGATGGCTTGCCATGTCTGGGTGTGGACAGCAAACCCACTGATGGAGAAGTGGAAATACCGCCATTATGGGAGTGTGATTCGGCATGGTCGTGTTGGCTAACAGCAGATGTTGTGGCTGAACTACACCCATGAGGATCCCGTCCCCTCCCAACAGACATTCCATCACAGACACCACTCGTTCCAACATGTTATTCATCCAATCCATTGAATCAGCAACATGGTGGAGGCAGTGTTATCAGTCTGTGCCACATTTACAACCCTAAGCATTTCTCTGGCGCACCTATGGGAACATTCCTGTGCCTCCATGATGGCCCTAAATCGATGTTGAGTGGCATGGGAAGAGACACCTGGATCAGGTGGATGATGGACAGCAGGCCTCTGTCTGGCCACTGTCATCATCAGAGTCTGCTGATACTCTAGCATCAGGTGGTAGAAGTCCCACACTTCCACTGTCAGGATCACCTGTGATAATAAGCAACAAATGCAGATAAAATAATACCTAAACTACTATACTCCAATATATGCTAAGAAAATAACGGTCCTGCCACCATTAGACAGTACAGCAATACACACAACTGTCCTGACATCAACATCACACACTAAAATATTTTTTTGAATTGATCATCAGTACTAACATAAAAATGTTTGGATTACCATGTGCAGATGATGGTATCCTCTGCATGTCAAATGGTCCTTGAAGAAGTTAAGCAAAAGGTAATGACATCATCACAATTAACATTAACACAGGAGGCAATACTTTTTCTCCTTTATATGTCCATTAACTATACTTTCGTCAATAACTTGGATGACATCTCCCACCTAAGCAAATCAATCAGAATGTGTTCTTAATTGTAGCAATCTTCAACCCCCCTCCCCCAAAAAGATTTCTTCTGAAACAGAAATAACATATTGACTTAAATTGTTTTACTATACAACAGTATTCAACAACTGAGATACAAAAACCTACCTGGAAGCTCTTCCTGGGTCATGCTTACTATCCCTGAAACAGTAACACCAATGTCAAGGGCATGCTGTTCTGCACTTTCTAGGGAGCTGTCTAGCAGCCCTTCCCCAGTACCCATCTTATCACAGCCCATCGTAGTTGGTCTTCTCTGAGCAGATGAGATCGTGTCATTCCCCCTATGTTGCACCAGGTCATATGTCCTGCTGTAGCCACCCAACTGTATTAACATCTGCAACAATCTACTGCCAAATCTGCATTCTGGCTGACATATCTCAACATCCCCTATCAAGCAGGAAGGAACCATGTTGCCTAAAAGCATCAACAATGACCTGATTCTCAGGGTCAGTGAAGGATGTTTTTTGATGATTGAGATGCCTGGGTGGAATAGTCCTAGGTGTCCTAAAAGACAACAGAAGGATAATACACATAAGTATCACATAACTACAAAATAACTGTTCCCAGGTAAAATAGAAAAGGTAGCATTTCAGTACTATCCACTGGAGAAACATAAAACAACCTTGAGATTTGAAATATAAACAGGTTGGATGTAAAAAGGAGAGTAACAATAACAGCATATTTTTGTTTGTACCATAACAGAAATGCATCTTTGCCATCTCCCCAAAAGAACAGGCACATGACACATTTTGCAAACAAACCATCTTTGAAATGCTAAAAGCACTATCAAATGAACTGTCCCTGAGGCATGTCTACAGATTTAACAAGGAACATTTCATTTTAAGGTACTGCCAATCATGTTTACCCGTGAAATTCCCTGATAAACATGTCTATGTCATCAGTACACTTCTAACTAATGCATACAGATAAAAGTGTAAAAGTCTTTGTTAATCATTTTATATATATATATATATATATATATATATATATATATATATATATATATATATATATATCATTACATTCCAGCATATGCAGTATGTAATTGACAAAATGCAAATATACCTTTTCAAGTTCATTAATCCTCTGTGCAGATATATCCCAAAGTAATAGCCTCTTTTCTATGTTTTCTACATAAACAAGTCTCCTCACCTTTAGTTTCCCTAGCCAGGCAATTGTCTTTTTATGGTGTTGATTCAGGGTTGTCAATATGGTGAAGATGCAAATCAGTTGTGAACTCATTAGAATTGCTGAATCCCAAATACTTGGCTTAGTGTAGCTGGTATAAACATAGTGCAGGCAATCCCTCAGTATTTGTTTTTAATGGATTAATACTGTGAATGATTACTGGTTGGGAGAAGGAAAAAACAACAGCACAGCAGGCTGCCCTGCATCCAGTGGGTGTTTCAGGTTAGATTACAAAGTGTTAGATGTAATTTTGTCAAGGTTGGAAATGTAAGTAAGCAGCACACAATTCACAGGTTCTGTTTATTAACATCCAACCTCCCCCTAATTTATTGGCAACTGCATATGATATTACTATAATTTAATACCCTCAGACATTTTAAGGACAATGATATAGAATGGCTTACAGACTTCAGGTCTCAGATTACTGGTCAGATAAGAGAACAATGACCAACAAACACAGAGGTAAGACAGAGCTGTATATTTACAAGCAATAGTTATAATTGGTTGTGTGATCACTTAGTGCACTGCATCCAAAAAAATAAATGTTCAAACAATAGTTGTATTGTTTCATATTACTATAGAGATCAGTTCCTTATGGAAAAGCTGTTTGTGTGGCAAAGAGGGGTAAGGCACCCTTCCTTTGTTCAGAAGGTTAACTGCAGTGAGAGTTCAAATCCAGATCTATGTAGAAATATAGTGGTGGTGCTGTGGTAGCATTGTCGCCTCATAGTAAGACGTTGTCCTGTTCGATTCTCAGCTAAAGCGTCTTCTGTGTGGAGACATGCGTGAATGGGTGTACCTTCATTGAAGGTTGTGCATCAGGGCTGGCAACTCAGAATGTAAAAATCTGCTGCCAACCATTAGCAGACCGGAGTTTTGCTGTGACGACCCCTCACCGGGAAAAGCCGAAAGACACAACAACAACAACTAACAAACATTTTGTTGTGTTTATTTTATGGATTGCTTTACTGAATTTAAACTACTTTTCCCTTTTATTTATGTTTCAATTCATGCTGCAAAGCTATTTGTGTGGCAAAGGGGATAAGGCACCCTTTCTGTATTTTGGAGGTTCATTGGTGGAGAGTTCAAATCCAGACCTATGTAGAAATGTTTCATGTGTACTAACATTTCTATTGTGTATGTATGCTTTCCTGATTTCAACTACTTGTCCCCTTTTTTTCTTTTCTTTATTTTTCTTTTTTTTTGGGGGGGGGCAGTGTTTGCATGATGTGCTGCTTAGCACAAACAAGGGAAATGGACAAAAATGAATGTCAGGTTTGGCTGTGCTTATCTTGTTTGCATGAATCATGGCAGTGTGCAAACTGGACTAGTGGGCCACACATGAAGCAGACAGAACACCTGCAGAACACCAGCAAACAGGATGTTTATAAAAGGGCAGATGTCAAAAACAATACATTGTTGCAATTTTTGTATTTTATTGCACAAGTGCACTTAATGGCATTGCGAGGCAGTTAGCAGGGTTCCCCAGCAGCTGCAACAATCAAACACCTGCAGAGAAGACTCAGTTAAAATTGAAAATGGATGCATTATATTAATTCTGTTGGCCACTGCACAAACCCACTAAGTGGCATTGAGCAGTGGTTAACATAGAGACCTTAAGAATAATTAGGAAATTAGGAAATTTCATGTAACTAGTCCTGTGGCAGCAGGTGTAAGTGTAGGGCTAGAATACAGATGGTCTTGGGATCTAGTACAGGGTGTGCAACTTATTTTTACTGTTGTGACAGGTAAGTTTATAGCAATGAACTGAAAAATGGACAAGCATTATTTCAACATTCCTCTAGCAACAGGGCTAAGTATAGGACTGCCATACACATGGTTCTGAGTTCTAATACAGGCTGTTCAAGACATTTTACTGTTGTTTCACTTCCTAATATATTTGCTCTCACTTATAACACTTTAGATAGTGTAGCTGATATGAATTATTTGTTGAATTATAAGGATAAGGGATGAGACACTATTATTGTGTTTCCAGACGTATGACTGAGGGTATACTGTCTACTATATTTCAGTAAGTATAATTCTGCTATCTGGACTTGCATGTCCTTCACAATTAACTAAGACAGAGACACAACTGGATCTACATCCAATAACCTTGTCAGGTCACACACATGCATGTGTAACAGCTCAAATTGTCACCTGTGTTTATGTATGATTCCTGACTATGTCTGAGCAGCACTTCTGTGGCAAAGATGGAAAATCAACACTGTGGAAGAAAATGTTTTGTCCGTTATGCCTATTTTTGATTTTCACACTGTAAAAGTAAATTTTCTTCTGTGTATAAAGACAAAAAAATATGGCAGGTCATTAGATTTATGCCCCCAGTGTATGTCTGCAAACGTAGCTCAACTTACAATTACCTTCCAATTTTCAATATATATTTCCAGGCTACATCAGTACACACACCTCAAATTAAGGCCAAGTGTAAGATTAACCTTCCAATTTCATTTATTTAATTCCTCCCTGCTTGGCACTACTGTGCTCCACTTTACATCTTACAAACATAGTTGGCATTGTTGCTAGGGTATGCACACTCCCCGTAAATATGATAACTGGAATTGGCAGGAAAGAATCAGTTTCCATTGCTCTGGTTTAGCTGGTAGACATGGGTGGCATTGGAGAGGAAAGTGCACACTTTAGGACACAGATGTGGGGTGTCCAGGATATTTACTGGACTCCTGCTAAAGCATCACAGCCAAAGGCTTCAGCAGGGGGACTCTTCTGGCTCCCAGTACAAGTCTAAGGTATGGGGTAGTTTGGCTCAGTCCATATCCAGTGCCACCGGTATTCCACGTACTGTAGAGCAATGTAGGCATCATTTTAATTACCTACTCAGGAGGAACAGGGATACTCTCAACCATTGATTACAGGAATTTGAGACTGCGGACATCCCACAGCTGTGTAAGTATGACAATAACAGAGTATTTTCAAGACTTACAAAGCTAAATATAGCAAGACTGGTATGTATAGTTCTCTTATGTTCTTTGTTGTTCTTTCCCCAACTTCCACTGGACATGAATTTAAATGACAGGCTCATGCTGTTCAGTTGGAGACTGAGGGAAGCAAGTGGTATGTATTCATCAGAAGAGAAGTGTTATTGTAACATTAAAATTTAAAGATAGTTTTATGGTCTTTTATAGAGTTGTATCAAACTGAGTATGCCTGATCCAACTATAAAATAAATTAAATTAGGCATGAATTAGTCTGTAGATCAAACCAAATGTAAGAATCCAATATTAGACTGTAGTCAGGGGTTGTGGGTTCAAATACCACAGTTCCCAACTATACAATACTGTTATTTTTTTCAATAATATTTATATTACATTAAACCTCTACACCAGTGACACAAATGCCCTGCTGAAAACTGTAATATGTATAACTGGAACATGCATATATGTAATATATGCACATTTCAAGGATTACGTTCATCAGTCTGTAGTATAGTGTCTATCTGTTAGGACATATACTTAAATATAATATTTCAGATAAAAGAGTTGTATAATTATGTTAATGCATTGTATGTTACATATAATGGCACTAATGGCATATAATGGCACTAATTGTATCTCTTTCTTCTGTCTCCCCAACCCTTGTCTCTCTCTTTTTTTATTTTCTATTATGTGTCATCAAAATGTCTCCATGTCATCCATGTGTACCACACCACTAAATGCTACACAGCACAGTGAGGTAGACTAGCCCCAGCGGATCAGCATACCACTGCTCCACCGACTCCAGTATTGATGCCTGGTACATCTGGGAGCCAACCTGCTAGTGCTGCCTCTGCTGCCCCTGCACTACCTGTGGTCTCAGGTAGTACTGCCTTGGAATCTGGAGCACTGTTACCCTCTAGTAGCAGTGGCAGATGTGGTGATTTCATTACCTGCAGGTAGTTACCTGGAATGGTGCATAGAGACATGCACCACACTATTGGTGTACTCCTACACTGGATGGAGAGGTTGTTCTTCCTCATGGTCCATAGGAGGAAGAGACATTAAGCACTCAAGCTGCCTACAGAGAAAGGGGACAGTGATGACAGTTCAATGGGTGAGGACACAATTCTCACTGTCTCCAAGCTTGGTGTCTATGAGCCTGCATTGTCTCCTCCCTCACCCCAATCATGGTGTCCCCCAACCCTTTGTGTCCATCACCATCCCTGACTTTTGTCTTGTTTGTCTTGTTTATTTGCATTTTCTTCCACACCTACCCAACTTACCTGACCCAGAAATACCTATGTCCCTTACCTAGCAGTCCTCTTTTACTGAACTAAAAAAAGAAATTGGCATCTGTCCCACAAAAAAAATTCTTACCATCCATAGCTCTCCATGTCTTCTTGACACACTTGATTCAGTCCAATTGGCTATACAAAATTATTGTGTTGTTGTCAGTTAATATTCTGTACATATTTTCAGTTTACACTGTTAAAGAAATGGATAGCCATGGTTCTTTCTTACCTCCCTCTGACACATTATTGCTTTCCCTTTTTTCTTCCCCCTGCTTACATCCCATTTTGCCACTTTCCTATCTACCCCATTGTAACACATATAATCTGGTCAAAAAAGTAGAATTACACACAACACACATAAATAGCAGAAAAAAACAATGGATCCCTTCACTTTTTGGCATCTGTTTGTTTGTAGTTTTGCACCATGCACCAGTGCTCAGTGATGGTGAGCAGTAGTACAATGTTGCAATTATCTCTGTGCAATGCTTCTTAACCACTCTGTGCTATGCCAATACACACCAGCATATGTACTATAAAGAATTCATGTCATTGCCTCATCACTGTTTATTTAAAAGTCTTTAAAAGTATTAGATACACCTGGATTCGAACCCGGTATCATCTGGACTCAAAAATAAATGTGTCAGTGCATTTGCACCTGCTGCCACAGAGTCAGTTAAGTAGCAGATGTGTTTCATAAACTTAATATTAACTCTCAGACTTTTCACAATGTGAGTTGCATTTGTGCAATGCTTAACTATGTGCAAACATGGAAAGTATTGAGAATGTGTATCTCGCATGAGCAATCACTTTGCCAACTATTGTGTAAACCCACTGCTCACAGAGCTATGGAAAAGTAAATATTACTATGCATTACTGCTTTTTACTGTCTGTTTCCTGTCTATCATGTGAAATTACATATGGAGACATAAGAAACTGAAGGCTCTATCTAACAATATTTCACATGTTTATAATATAACTATATGTTACCTCCCCCAAGCATTGCAACCCTGGTGTCTTAGTATTTTTTCCATACCTATATCACCTACACTAGATATATCAATATCAAATGTTCTGTGATATGCAATGTACATCAATCTGGCAACATGCAGAACTAGAACTATAGACTCATAAACCTAAAAAAAACTTATCTGCAAGGCTAGGGGAGGATCAGCATGGACCTTATCCACATGGACATAGGTGACCTTCATCACACTTGACTGGTCCATTTTGATTTTGTCAAGTGTAGATCTTGCTTATTAAACATTGTGGACTTCTTTGATAATGACCCCAAAGACCTGGATAAGGGATAACAGGACATACCACTATGTTTATTTGTCCAAGGCTTTTGACACTATCCCCAATTCAGGCATCATAGCAAACTATCCAATCTGGGGATTAACCCATACATTACTAGATGGATAGCCAACTGGCTCACTGACAGAACACACACTGTCAAAGTTGGGGACTGCATCTCCACCACTAGATCACTTCCAGTGGAATACCACAAGGAGCTGTGCTGAGCCCTCAACTGTTTGGAAACTATTCCTATGAAGTCTAGGCAAAGGTAGATGGCCTGTGGCTTACCAAGTCTGCAGATGATTCTCAACTGGACTCAGTCATATAAAGTCCCCCAACTACTGTATGTTAACATATTACAGAAGGGGCTGACACAGACAAATGATTGATGCCAAACTCATGGACTGAACCTTAAAGCAAAAAATACTTCATTGTTCTCTTTGGCAATGAAGTACTCCTGCTAAATATGATGTACATAGCACCTCTATAAGCTCAAACACGGTGTTGCAAGACTTGGGAACACATGGTGATGGCAATCTACACTCCAATCACTATGTGCCCACAGTAGTGTGACATGCATTCTACATTGTGCACCTCACAAATAAGGGAGGTCATAGCTGTACTGTACCCTTATCAGATCACTAATTGGGTACAATGCTCCCTTCTGTCTGTACCTCAATAGACACCTGCAGCAAATGGAGAAAACACAGAGGTTTGTGACAGAGAATCCAGTGCCTCCAAAACATGACAAACATGGAAAGACAGAAAGACCTGTCACTCTACTCAATATCATGTAGGCTGCTGAGAAGTGACCTATGCCTGGCGTAGAGAGGAGTCGTAGACCCTGCCCTACTAGAAATGTTGGACATCTGCAAATCAAATGGGACAAGAATAACTTGCTCCAGGTATCTCATCCTAGCCTGTGACATAAACAGAACTTGCCGGGAAGCCAGATATATCTCTCAGCTATTGACACTCCTCTATACAAGGCTCCCACTGCATGTGAAGCACTGTTCCTCAATGAACCTATTCAAGTTCAACCTTGTCAACTGGACTGGTGACTGTAAATTCACCCCTGGGGTGGCACCTATGTCCCTCATGGACAGGGACAGTTGGTGCTGATCCCAAAATTTCTCTGTTAGCAATGTCTATCTATCTATCTATCTATCTATCTATCTATCTATCTATCTATCTATCTATCTATCTATCTATATATTCTCAGTAAGGGTATTTGTGTTTTATATGGCGAAGCATGTAAAAACAATATGGCTATTAAGCTAGTAAGCTTCTATGAACCTATGAGGCTATGAACCTATGCAGCCTCCCAGCCTCTTCTCTCCAACATGCCCTGCTGATATAATCCACTATAATTTGACCTGCAGTCTTGTAAAAGTCAGATTTGTGCCATGGCGCTTGTATAAAGTACTGAGTTCTATAGTTTGTGTAACTAGATAAGTAATTGTTCTGTTCTCACTGCTGTTAAGTGTGTGTGTGTGTGTGTGTGTGTGTGTGTGTGTGTGTGTGTGTGTCTGTGTGTGTGTGTGTGTGTGTGTGTGTCTAGCTCAAAGAGCAGAAGTGTGCATCCTACACTTACTGCTCCAATCCCATGGATTGGCAGTATTTTGATAATTGAGCATGCCTATACATCCATTACATACAGGCCTCCCAACATCTTTTCAGTACTGAGTCCTGTAGCCTGTGTACTAAGGTAGGGGTTATATTCTCACTTTGTGTGTGTGTGTGTGTGTGTGTGTGTGTGTGTGTGTGTGTGTGTGTGTGTGTGTGTGTGTGTGTGTGTGTGTGTGTGTGTGTTTGTCATCTTGCTTGACATTACATTGAGCCTTTTACACCAACATGTGGGACACTGTTATTGTCATATTCTCCTCAATAGACAATGCTGATGTCATTAGCTTTAAATTGATTTCTGAGACACTCCCAGTTAGTAATACAGACGTCTGTGTACTAAGATAGGTAAGGATTCTATCTCACTGCAGTCAACTTTTTGTGTGTGTGTGTGTGTGTGTGTGTGTGTGTGTGTGTGTGTGTGTGTGTGTGTGTGTGTGTGTGTGTGTGTGTGCTCTTGCTTGACATTACAGAGAGCCTTTTTATGCCAGCATGTGGGACACTATTACCATATTCTCCTCAACAGACAAAGCAAACATGGTAAGCCAAAGACCATATACTTTAGCCTGAACTGCTGAGAAATAGATTCCAAACAGTAATGGGCCAACACAAATCCCTGGGGGTACATCAATAGTGACAACTCTACTGGTCCGTGTGTAATTCACCAACTTTCACAGTATGTGTTCTATCAGTGAGACAATTGGTTACCCATCTAGTGACATAAGGTTTAATCCCCAGCTGGGAGACTGTCTCAGTGATCCTTGCATGGGGGTTGTGTTCAAGCCCTATGCCAGTTGAGGATAACCAGTATTCACTGTCTTATCTACATCCGGGCCTATCACGCAGAATCAATGGGTTATGACAACATCACAGATCACCTATCACATGACTCATCACATAAACCTTCCTGACATGGTTTAATACATACTTCAGCACACCCTCCCCACAGACTATGTTGCTGTAGAAGGGTGTTTTTAACATGCATCTATGTGAGTTGGGGGGCAGCACCCGATGCATGCATGTAGAGACACATCCTTACTCATCTCATCTATGAGGTAGGCCAATATGTCATCATGGACCTTTTCGAAATGGACACTAGTGATGTTCTGGCTGTGTGTAACAGACCTGTGTGAGTTGTTAATGCTTCATCATGTCTGTTACATCTGTTAGATGTCCTCAAAGAGATCATTGTGTGCATATTTGATGACAACACTATCATCCTTTTGAAACTGACAAGCCCAAGGCATTTGACACAAATCCACAATGAGGTATTCACTCCACAGATTCAGATGTGGCCATATACACATATATCACCATGTGGATAGACCAGTGTATCACATACATGGCATCTAAATATGTTAACATGTGTGAAGTGACCTATATCTCAAGTCCAGTGATCAGGTCCATACATCAGGCCTGTAGGCCCTTTCTTGTCCATTGTTTAAGTAATGGACATCACAGATGACATAAACATCCTGTGTCCAAACAACTGCCTGATGGACTACAGACTGTGGGCAATCATTGACACCAACTGTGATATTAGTATAATGCAGACAGTATCAACACACACCAACTACCGCTGTCATAGCCATGACAACACCTTCAATGACAAGAAAAAATGGGGGATTTGTTAAGTCATGTGCACAAACATACAACCCAAGTATAATATAGATATCACACCCTATAGTCAGATGAATAGCTATGTGCCCCATATCCTGGGGTAGATGGCAACTGGAATATCCATCAGCATGTTGTCACAGTGCTGACTACTCCCTTGTATGTAACACAACTACTAAGTATATGAAGGACATCCACATCAGAGAACATAACAACTACATAGTTCCCAGCCTTCACCACACCATGCACCCTTCTTCATGTACCTCCCTACATATATTCTACTGATGTGTAACTGAAGTATACTACCTTTGTCACAGTGAGCTGTCACACAGCTTATTGGCCATACCTAGGAATTCTTTTTGTGAAATAAACAAGACTGTCTGATGGTGCAGAACCCCATTTAAGTTGTTACATCAGATGCATGTGTGCTACCTGTTCTGGTGATGCATACAGTACATAAATAGGTGTTTTGACAACATTAATGGCATGGATAACATTTGTGACAGTGTGGATTGCATTTTTTAATATATATATAGCATAGCAAAATTAATTTAAAATGGGTGGCGAAAGCCAAACACACTCTGGCTAGGCTTATAAATGCCCTAGGGCAGGGCAGATAGCCTAGTATGAACCTATGAACCTATGAACCTATATATATATATATATATATATATATATATATATATATATATATATATATATGTGTATATATATATATATATATATATATATATATATAGATATATATATATATATATATATATATGCCATGTACAGCAGTTAACTAGCCTGTATTGTACATAATTTGCATACAGATACAGCAGTATCCCTCCTAACACCTCCAGCAGATGTTACAGTGCCAGGACAGTGTACATTACCCTACCGTTAACTGGGAAAGCTACTCAAGTACAAACTCCCAGGTCCAGCGCTTCCTGGAATTTATCAACTCAAATGCCCTGGATCAGCTGCTAAACTCCCCTACCAGAGGTGAAAACATATTGGACCTGGTCATCACCAACATGGGCGACAGGTGTTCCACACCAGAGGTCAACCCATCACTGGTTAGATCAGACCATAAACTAATCACTCTGGATGTCCACACCCCACCACCACCCCCAACTAAGGAAACCACAGTAAAAATCTTTTCTAAAGCAAACTTCACCTTACTTAAGACAGAGGTGGTAAGTTTCACAGCCCTCACACTAAAGGATAATGCTGCCCAAGATGCAGAAACCTTTACAAGTGCACTCTATGAGCACCTACAAGAATGCATGGATCATGCCATCTCTAGTGAAACCAAGACTCACGCCCTAAGAGAAAGAAGCCAGTCTGGTGGACCCTTGCCATAAACAGGCTATACAACAGAAGGAGGAAACTAGTTCAGAAAAAAAGCAAATCCCAAGAAGGAAAGACATTCCTGATCAGTATCAGTAAGAAACTAATGTCCCTCATAAAATCCTCCAAGGCTAACTTCGAAAGAAAAATAGCCAAGGATTTGAAAGAAAACCACAAAGCCTTCTTTAGCTATGACAAGAATCTAAGTGGCAACTCACAGATATGCTTTGAGCTAGTGCAAAATAGCACAAAATATACTGAACCCACTGATATTGCCAACATAGTGGCAGATAGATTCAGTGCTAACTTCACCCCCCTCTTACCCCCAAAAGAACCCACAACAATACCGGAAAAGTGTAGTGTCCCGAAAATCACAGACGCACAGGTGAAAACAGCCCTTTCAAAAGCCAAAAGCACAGCATCAATGGGGCCAGATGGTGTCCAAGGCTGCGTCTTGCACAAACTACAGAATGAACTAACGCCCCACCTAAACACACTGTTCAACCTCAGCCTCTCCACAGGCTATGTGCCCATAGAATGGTGCACAGCGATGGTTATTCCACTCCACAAAGGAGGGGCCACAACTGACCCTGGTAACTATCGCCCCATAAGCTTGACTAGCCTGGTCTGCAAGACTATGGAGCGCATCATCATGGAACTTATTAACAAAGACATTGGGAACCTCCAAACACTTGAACCAACCCAGTTCGGCATTGTTAAGGGCAGATCACGCTTACTAAACCTGGTTGACTTCTTCGAGACAGTCACCAAGGCCATAAATGAGGGGAAGGTAGTTCACACAGCCTACCTTGACCTTGCCAAAGCTTTTGGCACCATTCCCCACTCGGGAATTATAGAAAAACTCACCAGCCTGAACATAAACCCCTCCATCACGAGATGGGTTGCCAACTGGCTTACAGACAGAACTCACACGGTAAGAATAGCAGGCTTCAGGTCCGACTCTAAATGAGACACAAGTGGTGTCCCACAAGGCTCGGTCCTGGGACTCTTACTATTTGTCATATACTTCTCAGAAGTACAGGCAAACACAGGAGGACTATGGCTAACCAAGTTCGCCAATGACTGCAAACTGGGAGCCATAATTGACTCACCGGCTGACACAGACATTCTCCAAAAAGGCCTTACTGAGATGGACACCTGGTGTCAAAGTCATGGTCTCAAGCTAAATGCCAAAAATGCATAGTCATCCCATTTGGGAAAAACAAAACACCCATGAATTACCACATAGGTGGCAGCCCCCTTAATACTGAAGAGGTAATAAGAGATCTGGGGACCCAAGTAGATAGTAATCGCTCCTTTGACAATCATATTGCCAAAGTAGTTAGGAAATCCTTCTATGTAGCCCATCTAATTATTAAAGGGTTCGCATCTAGAAATAAAGAGGTTATAGTGCCCCTCTACTCGTCACTCATCAGACCCATCATAGAGTACAATGCCCCGTTTGGGGTGTACCTCACAAAACACTTCCAACAGCTGGAAAGACCACAAAAGTACCTCACCAAGAGGATTACTGGTCTCAAACATATGTCCTATGCAGCCCGACTGGAAAAACTTCAGCTGTACTCAGTGGCATATCGCTTACTCAGAGGTGATCTCTGCCTGACTTACAAAGCCATGTCCAACTCAGAATTGATGGACATGCTCCACCTAAAGAAATCCAAGTCACTGCAAGCCACTCACTCTAGTGAGCTAAACCTCACCACAACAATAAATAGAACATGCTGGAGGGATAGATTCCTGTCACAGAGACTCCCCATGCTTTGGAACAAAATTCCTAACTAAATTAGGCAGAGCCCCTCACTAACACTCTTCAAGAGAAACCTTGATGAGTGGATGGGTAACAAAATACATCGGCTCTTCTTGACAGAGGCTCAGTTAATTAATCAATGGTGCGGTGAAAGCTGACACACTCTGGCTAGGCTTATAAATGCCCTCGGGCAGATAGCCTAGTACCTACCTATGAACCTATGAACCTGTGGTTGCCCTCATATAGTGTGGATGTATCATAATAGTTGTACAAGTGTGTTTGTGCAGAATCATCTCTCATCACTCTATATCACATATGCTATGTCAGAGGCATGGGATTATTGGTGGTATTAGTCTGATACTATTCATGACTGTTCATAGGTTCATAAGTAGGTACTAGGCTATCGGCCCTAGGGCCCATACAAGCCTAGCAAAAAAATGTACCCTGGCTTTTGCCACCCAAGAAAATTATTTTCCTGTGCCCCTGTCGAGCAGAGCCACAGAAGTGATCCCCGGGGTGAATTTCCAATTTCCCATCCAATCATCAAGATTTTTCTTGAAGAGTGATAATGAGGAGCTCTGTTTGACATAGATAGGTAGTCTGTTCCAGAGTATGGGAAGTCTCTGGGACAGGAATCTATCCCTCCAGCATGTTTTGTTTATTGTGGTGACAAGGTTTAGGTCCCTAGAGCGTGTAGCTCGGAAGGATTGGGATTTCTTTAAGTGGAGCATGTCCAACAGCTCTGGGTTTGACATAGCTTTGTATGTTAGGCAGAGATCGCCCCTGAGTAGGCGATATGCGATGGAGTAAAGCTGTAGTTTTTTGAGACGGTCTGCACAGGGCATCTGTTTGAGGCCAGTAATCCTCTTTGCGAGGTATTTCTGTGGTCTTTCCAGTTATTGTAGATGTCTTGTGAGGTACATACCAAAAGGGGTGTTGTACTCTATAATGGGTCTAATGAGTGGTGAATAGAGGGGAACAATGACCTCTTTTTTTCTGGATGAGAATCCTTTTGTAATGAGATGAGCCATGTAGAAGGATTTCCTGACCACTGTGTCGATGTGATTATCAAAGGAGAGACTACTGTCCACCTGTGTCCCAAGGTCTCTTATCACATTTTCAGCATTAAGTAGACTACCAGCTATGTGGTAGTTCATGGGTACAGAGTTTTTACCAAAGGGGATGACAATACACTTTTTGGCACTGAGCTTCAGGCCATGGCTTTTTGTTGCTTCTTTTACTGTCATGAGCCTTTACCTGTGTCCTACTTGCTGGAGACCTCTGCTGAGATTGCACCCATATTCAGGCAAATCAGTTTGCACAGTTTGCACTTTACTCCAATTGTATGTCAGATCCATGATAGATGTCCTCTGCATTATTCATGTAAGGATTATTATTATCTCACACAGACATCCTCCCCATTGTTATGTCACCTTGTGTGACAGTCACATAATACACATTTTCACTGTTCAGTCCCTACTGTAGCATACTGATATGTGATTCATGTTGCTGCTACAACCATCTTCCATTGACATGCCCTCATCTGCTGTATATTAGGTTGTTTCACCTGTCCTCTTTCCTACAATTCATCTGTGTGTACCTATTCAATACATACACTTCCCCGGAGTTTTTATTTTACATGGCAGTACATGCACCCTTATAGGCCAGCTTCAGTACAGAATGCCAGGAATGGAGTTTCACAATTCTCTGTACTATGTTTGGACCATATACTTAACATTCATATTTCTCAACTGTCCAGATTTTCACTGAATGTCCAGATGTGTTCCTTATCAAATTTGCAATTTTCTGCCATATCACTGGGATGATCTCAGGACTGATGTGACTCAATAATTGCATACATTTGAGTTTCAGACTTCAAATCCTTCAGAACATGTATCTTAACACAAACCCCTGATTATTCTAGCACATCTCTATATGGCTAATATGTCAAATATGTCCCTATTTCTGGGTCATTGTCATCCCATTATGTTGGCATTTGCCCACATGTCTTGCACTAAGAGATTAGGAGCTATCTGTAAAGCCCTGGTGATCATTGTGGCATTCAGAGCACAATTGTGGACCTTCAGTGCTCTGATTTAAGCAGGAGTGATATCTGCATTTGCTTGCATAGTTTCCTGGTTTGCAACAGTGTTGCTGGCCATGAAACCTCGCGTATTTATGTTTAAATGCAGGGTATGGCATGAATACGCAATAAGTGTTGCTGCTCACCGCACATCACAGTGCACACGTAAACTCCATGTAGGCTTTGTGTGAAGCCTACACAGAGTTTTTGAACCCTACTGATAATACGAAACATTGGCTAAGAGTAGATAAAAGATAAATAACAATGAGTGAACAGTTAGAGACATTTTGTCCCACTTATACAGAAATTAAAAGTAAGTTATAAAAGTACAAACAGAAACTGCAATACAAAGTAATTTAGAGAAGAGAAATTTAGAGTGTAATAGCTATATACTAATGTCTGTGATAACAGCTGTCATTTTTGATTATAGCATTAAAGATACAGTATTTCTTAACTTTATTTACTTTCAGTGTTTATGACTATGCTTTTTTCACAAATCAAGGGATATATATATATATATATATATATATATATATATATATATATATATATATATATATATTAGCAAAAGGACTGAACCTATTTTTGCAAGACTCAGATATTTATTTCCACTGCTTTCCTTTAACTGCTCATAAAATAACCATCTACTCCAGACCAGAATACCTAATTATTCATGTCACAGAACATCATTGTCTATCCCTGCAGTGAGCTATTTGGCAACCTGTCACTGAGGTCCTCATTGTTATTAAATGCGCTGACATATAAACTATTATATCTTGAACACTGCCAAGTTCTTGTAGCAAAATTAGCTGTAGTAACCTTCTATTCCACTACCCCAAGCTGGGATGCAATGAGTAGAGTTGCACTCCAGATTCACCAAGACTCTTGATAAGATATGATTCATAAATGCAGTAGTGCTAGGTTAAACAGTCTACCTCTTTTATGTTAGGAATGAACAAAATCTATTAACCTTCCATCCATGCTAGTCTCAGTGTCAGAGAGCTACTAACAGTTGATAACAACAGTTCTGAAGCTGTAACTGTTCTAAGTAACTTTATATATTGGTTATTTTAAATTTATATATTTCAATTTCACAGAACTACTCAGGTTTTCTATATTACAATCCGAGATTTCATTTTCATGTGTATGTATTTATTTGTGATGTTATGGCATTTTTTTTTGTCTGCATAAATATTTCACTTTGTGAGATGTGGCGGAAAAGTGCTTGGGAACCAACTGAGCAGGCCAGTTAAAAAACAAATAACTAAACAAGCAAACAGATGCTTAAATAAATAAATGCATTCCTACATAAATAAAATGCCAATATAATTTCTTACTGAAATAAAACTGCATTGTGGACCAGAATGTAACTTAGACTAATGAAATATATCCTGGTTACACATGTAAGCATAAGCAATACTTTTAATTCTTGTTATTGTATATTAACAGTTCACTGTATTTGTATTAAGTTATTGTGATTTTCCTTAATGTTTAGGAAACAAAATTACTTTTTTGCTCAGCTGTATCTGGATACATAACACTACCTCACACATACAACTCCCCTCCTAAACTACTCCTAGAAAAAAATGAAACTGGACTTTGCCCTAAAACAAAAAGCTCTCATTTCATTCAACTAAACTGCAGATTGACGTACCCAAGTAGTTCAATGAGACTGATATAGTTCAGTCTAAAAAGGTCCAACACCCATGATGTGATATTTAGTGATTCAGAGACAAATTATCCACAGTGCAGAAAGACCTCATTATGGGCTAATTTCCATGTCTCTGAATCACATCACTTACCGTGTAATGCAAATCAGCACTTTCCATGGTAGATAATGTGTTGGTGACTACATAATGGAAGCAGAATCCCCCCAGTCATTGTCACATACACAAGCTCTCTCACACACATACACACACCATGTGCCTCATACCTGTCCCTGTTGTTAGATTACCCATAATGTATTCTTTTCTGCTGCCCTGGTACTTCATGGATGATTACAGTTCAGTCATTAATGCCAGATATTTGGATTATACATTTCATACCCTTAAGTAAATGTATGATATGGAATACACTTATGAGGTTAAGAGGTATGTATACCAGGTCCCTTTCCTCTGTCTCATACATGCCACCCTGTTATATGCACTCCATAATGCCTAAGAACTTCAATATGTTTAAGAACAGCACCTGCAGTGCTAACTCATTTGTTAGTACATCAGGCTAATGCAGAGGGTCCTTGTATTAAGGATGCATAGTTCACATTGCTTTCTGTCCTCTTCATTCATTTTATGCTTTTTAAAAACATTTCCTTATGTCTAGTGGTTCATGTCATTTTTATTTAAAGTGCCTTTTTGGCTTGCTCTGCATAACAACTATCCCTGGTGTCTAGTATTCCCCAACCCAGATCCCCTACTGGTTTAAGTGCCAGTGTCTAGTATTCCCCCCCCCCCAAACCCCCCAGTCCCTGTATGAGCTTAAGTGGCTTTATGGCATGAATGCTATAGGATCACAGGATCCTAGGAGGTTACTAGGCCAATGACTTTAGGACCCTTAGTAGTCTAGCCAAATTTTACCCTTATTTCCACGTTCAGCACCTGTCACTTCTTTCTAAGAGGGACATAGGTGGAACCCCTGGGGTAAATTTATGGTTACTCATACAATTGTCCAGATTGCATTTGAAGAGGGCCAATGAGGTGCTCTGCTTGACATGAAGCGGGAGTCTGTTCCAAAATTGTGATAACCTCTGGGAGACAAATCTGTCCCTCCAGCAGATTCTGATAATGTTACATACCCGGTTAAGGACATTAGAGCAGTAACCATGTACCATTTGACTTAGGGATATGCAGCATTTCCAATAAACCAGTGTCAAAGATTGCCTTATATGCAAGGCAGAGATCGCCTCTGAGTAGTCTGTATGAGACAGAATAAGGTGACAGTGGTTTCAGATGGTCCTCATAGGACAGATGCTGAGGACCTTGAATTTCCCTTGTGAGGAACCTTTGTGCTCTCTCCAATTGCTGCAGGTGCTTGGAAAGGTACATACCGAAAATGACATTGTACTCAATTACTGTCCTGATGAGGGAAAAGTACAGGGAGGTTATAAGTTCTTTTTTTCTGGAGGCAATGCCCTTACTTATAAGATGAACAATATAGAACACCCTTCTTACCACTGTGTAGACATGGTGATCAAAGGTAAGGTTGCTGTCAACCTGTGTGCCCAGGTCTCTCACCACTGAGTGAGAACTTAGTGTATTGTTATTAATGTAGCAGTTAGCAGGAACAGCGCTCTTACCAAAAGGGATGATAATACATTTTTTTGCATTGAGCTTAAGGACATGACTTTGGCACCAGTCATTTGTTTGTCTAAGGCCCTCTTGAAGGATGTTGACATCGTTTGGAGATTCTATGACTGCTCCCAGTTTGTAGTCATCAGGAAACTTTGTCAGCCACAGACCTTTAGTATTAGATTGCACTTCAGAGAAATAGATTCCAAAAAGTAGAGGTCCCAGGACTGATCCCTGTAGAACACCACTAGTTACAGGTCTGCTGTTGGAGGTGGATTCCTCTATTTTGACTATATGGGTTCTATCAATGAGCCAGTTCCTGACCCATCTAATGATATAGGTTCATAGGTTCATAGGTTCATACTAGGCTATCTGCCCTAGGGCATTTATAAGCCTAGCCAGAATGTGTTTGGCTTTCGCCACCCATTTTAAATTTATTTTGCTATGCCCTTTTTTGAGGTTAGTATACTGTGCCTCTGTCTAACAGTGACACAGAAGTGATACCTGGGGTAAACATATGATCTCCCATCCACTCATCAAGATTCCTCTTGAAGAGAGTCAATGAGGGACTCTGCCTAACCTGGACTGGGATTTTATTCCAGAGTGAAGGGAGCCTCTGGGTTATGAATCTGTCCCTCCAGCATGTCCTATTTATTTCAATGCTGAGGTTCAAGTCTCTCGAGCGCGTAGCTCGATGGGATTTGGATTTTCTGAAGTTCAGCATGTCCATTAATTCCGGGTTGGACATGGCTTTATACGTCAGGCACAGATCGCCTCTGAACAGGCAGTATGCCACTGAGTAGAGCTGGAGTTTCTTTAACCGGGCAGCATATAGCATCTGTTTGAGCCCTTTGATCCTCTTGGTGAGGTACATTTGGGGTCTTTCCAGTTGCTGCAGGTGTCTGGTGAGGTACATCCCAAAAGGGGCATTGTACTCAATTATGGGCCTGATGAGGGATGAGTAAAGAGGCACGATGACCTCCCCTGATCTAGATGTGAATCCCTTCATGATTAGGTGGGCTATATAAAATGTTTTTCTAACCACTTTCGCCACGTGGTTGTCAAATGAGAGATTGCTATCAACTTAGGTCCCCAGGTCCCTAATTACTTCTTCTGTACTTAATGGATTACCATCTATGTGGTAATTTGTGGGCACTTTGTTTTTGCCAAAGGGGATGACTATACACTTTTTGGCATTTAGCTTGAGGCCATGGCTCTGGCACCAGTTGTCTGTTTCTATGAGGCCCTTTTGGAGGATGCTTGTGTCGGCTGGAGAGTCGATTATGGTGCCCAGTTTGCAGTCATCTGCGAACTTGGTCAGCCACAGTCCTTCCGTGTTGGCCTGAGATATGGGTTGATACCTAGCTAAGTGAGTTTGTCAAAAGCCTTGGCTAAGTCTATGTAGGCTGTATGCACAGATTTCTCCCCATCAAGGGCCTCAGTCACTGTCTCAAAGAAGTCCACCAGGTTTAACAGGCATGATCTCCCTTTGATAAATCCAAATTGAGTAGGTCAAGTGTATGGAGATTACCAATACCTTTGTTGATAAGGTCCATGATGATTCCTTCCATGGCCTTACAGATAAGGCTAGTCAGCCTAATAGGCCTATAGTTCCTGGTGTCAGTGGAAGCACCACCTTTGTGCAAGGGGATAATGGTGGCCTTTTTCCATTGAGCTGGCACAAAGCCAGTGCTTAGACTATGACTGAAAAGAGTACCCAGTGATGTTGCTAATTCTTGTTTGAGCCCATGTAGGATGCAGCATGGAATGAAACAGGTCCCATGGATGTCTGTGTTTTTGACCTTAGAAAGGGCGTTCATGACCTGCTCTTTAGAGATACAAGGTAGAGGACAGGTGGTAGGGAAGTCTTGGGGTAAGTATGGGGGGTACAGGGGAGTGACGTTTTCACAGAACCTGTCAGCTAACAAGTTAGCAATCTTCACAGGCTCGGTATATGTGGTATTGTTAACTACCAGTTGAGCACAAATCTGGGCCTTTCCTTTTAAGTTATGGATGTAACTAAGAAATGCCTTATGGTTGTTCTTAGTTGAGGAAGCTAATTTGGATTCGTAGTTTGCTTTGGAGGACTTCAGAAGAAGTCTTATTTGCTTGTTTAAGCTGAGTTGGGAGGGTTTCCAGTTTAGGGCTTGCTCCCTCTTACTCTTAGACACCAATTTCTTTCTCTTATTGTAAAGTCTGTTAATGGCAGTTGTCCACCAGACAGGTTTGCTCTTCCTTGAGGAGCTTGCTTAGGTCCTATCAGGTACAGCCAAGTCAATGCAGTTGTTCAGGTGTTTATATAAAGCACTGGTGTAGAACTTGGCATAGTTGCCAGTTCCATCTGAGGTAGAGGTGCAGTGAAGCTATTTATACCATCCCATAAGAGGTTATAGTTTACTTTGGAGGAGTTTTTTTAGTTTAGCTGCTGATGGAGGAGGGGGATAGGTGTGATAGTTGCTTAGAATGAGACTGATTTGTGGTCAGATCTCACCAGGGAAGACCTCACAGTGGGGTTGCTACAGAGGTCCCCCATATTAGTAAGCACCATTTCCTGGATGTTGGCACCACTTGTAGGGGTGTCAACTAGCCGATCCAGGGCATTGGAGTTAATGAAGTTGAGGAACCTTTGGGCAAGTGAATTTGCACATGAGTAATTTCCCCAGTCAATGGATGGGTAGTTAAAGTCACCTTAAACTATGGTGTTTGGAGGTATCTTGATAAACTAAAGTATATCC
>NC_056729.1:1662625473-1662737973 GCF_019279795.1 Protopterus annectens
TTATGTAAAGAATCTCCATGGCAATAACCAGATTTGCTCTGAGCTACTGCACAATGGTGCCTCCTATACCGAGCCAACAGATATTGCCAGTATACTGGCTGACAGATTCAGTACCAACTTTACCCCCTACCCCCAAAGGACCAATCACAATACCAGTAGATTGCCAGGCACCCAGTATTACTGCTGCACAGGTTCAAACAGCACTGTCCAAGGCCAAGAATACAGCTTCTATGGGACCTGACAATATCCCTGGTTGTGTTCTACATGAACTACAGAGTGAACTGGCACCTTACCTGTGTGCTCTGTTCAATCACAGCCTCCCCTCAGGCTTTGTCCCTGCTGAATGGTGCACTGCTACAGTTATCCGTCTCCAAAAAGGAGGAGTGACTACAGACCCTGGGAACTATCATCCCATTATCCTGATGAGTCTGATATACAAAGCTATTGAACGCATCATCATGGACCTAATAAACAAGAATATAGGGAATCTCCAAACTCTGGATCCCACACAGTTTGGTTTTGTGAAGGGTAGATCATACCTGCTCAACTTGGTCGACTTCTTTGAGTCAGTCAGCAGAGCTGTGGATGAAGGCAAGGCAGTTCATGTAGCCTACCTTGAACTGGCCAAGGCTTTTGATACCATTCCCCACTCAGGAATCATAGAAAAGCTCCCTAAGTTTGGCATCGACCCCTATATCACTATGTGGGTTGCAAACTGGCTCACAGATAGAACCCACAGTGTGAAAGTAGCTGACTCCAAGTCAGACTGCCAATTAGTCATGAGTGGAATCCCACAGTGTTCAGTCCTGGGTACTCTCCTGTTTGCTATCTACTTCTCCGAAGTCCAGGCCAACACAAATGGACTCTGGCTGACAAAGTTTGCAGATGATTGCAAGTTGGGAGCTAATGTTGACATCCTACAGAATAGCCTCACTGCAACCAATGACTGGTGTCAGAATCATGGCCTTAAGCTCAATGCCAAAAAATGTGTCGTTGTCATCCTCTTTGGGAAAAACCCAGTTCCCATGAATTACCACATTGATGCTAGTCCACTGAACACAGAAGACATTATAAGAGATCTGGGAATACAGGTTGACAGCAACCTCTCTTTTCATCACCACATTGCCACTGTGGTCAGAAAGTTCTTCTATGTGGCACATCTCATTACTAAGGGTTTTGCATCCAGAAAGAAATAGGTCATTGTCTCCCTCTACTCTTCCCTCATTAGGCCAATCATCGAGTACAATGCCCCATTTGGCATGTACCTCACTAGACACCTGCAACAACTGGAGAGGCCACAAAATTACCTCACAAAGAGGATCCTAGGCCTTAAACACGTGTCCTATATGGACAGACTCAAAAAACTCCAACTATTCTCTGTCTCATATCGCCTACTTAGAGGTGATCTCTGCTTGACTTACAAAGCCATGTCTGACCCAGCTCTGTTAGAAATGCTACATCTAAAGAAATCCCAATCCCTCCACACCACACTCTACAGAAACCTCAACCTCATTACCACAATTAACAGAACATGCTGGAGGGACAGGTTCATAACCCAGAGACTGCCCATGCTATGGAACAGACTTCCCATACATGTCAAGCAGAGCACCTCGCTGACCCTCTTCAAGAGAATTCTTGATGAGTGGATGGGCAACAGAAAATTCACCCCCGGGGATAACACCAGTGGGTCTACTCGACAGAGGCACTGGGAACTAAGGTCAGATGGCACTATGCCAGGCTAATCCTATGGCTAGGCTTGTAAAGGCCACAGGGCCATTAGCCTAGTACACACCTATGAACCTATTAAACTCTAAATAAATAAAAAAATAAATTGTGAACACTTCAGACCAACCTGACCATAACCTGACTTAACCAGCGTCCTCTGTCCCTCTCCTTTCATTCTCGGTTCATAGGTTCATAGGTGTTTACTAGGCTAATGGCCCTGGAGCCTTTACAAGCCTAGCCCATAGGATTACCCTGGCATTGTGCCACCTGACCTTAATCCCCAGTGTCTCTGTCGAGTAGAGATCTGGAGTGATCACTGTGGTGAATTTTCTATTTCCCATCCTTTCATCAAGATTTCTCTTGAAGAGGGCCAGTGAGGTGCTCTGCTTGGCATGTATGGGAAGTCTATTCCATAGCATGTCAGATACTTACAACGATGGTTTCCATAACTCTCTGTAAATTTACAGAAAGATGGAAGGTGGGAGGGTGTTTCAGACCCAACAAAGGGAATCCATTTGTTGGTTAATTACTAAAGTAAAAGCAGAATAACATATCCGTTTTATATGACATCAGGGACCATCATTGACAGGCTCTTTATTGGGCTGAATGCAAGCAGCTGATATAAAGTTGGAAGAGCAAGAGGACTGTGCAGGCACAGAACTCACAGCGGAGTTCTGGAGTACTAAATTCTCAAATATCATCCAACTCCCCTGAGCCATAATTAAAATAATAATGCCTGGTAATGTAATTTTTCAAATGGCTATATATGCTAATGATGTCTGTATTTAATTAGAGTAAACTGGTTGCAGGGTTTGAGTCCACATTAGGGACATTTAAGGGGTGGGTGTGGCATAATGGTTAATGTGTTTACCTCATAAACACAAAATGTGTGGTTTGATTCTGACCTCTGGTTATTGGCTAGGCTTGTAATAGTCTGCAGACTCATACCCTAGTATTTTCCCATGAAACTACAGTTGTGCACTGAGGACCATTTGGTCATGACACTTTCATGCAATTTCTAAACAATGTATCATGGTGAGAGTCACAGTGATAGCAATATGAGTGAGGTAGACAAGAATTGGATGTAAAATATTGTGGAAAAGCTTTCTGTCATTAAGGAAAATTGATTATTTTACAGTCTTTGTGCTTTACAGCTTGTTTTATCTTTAGACTGCACCTCCCTAGTTCCAGTAGCACTTCCCCCCTCATCTTTTCAAGATTTTGAGATCTTCCCAGCCAAGTTGAGAAACAGAATTCCTCTAACAGGATGTTGGATCTGCCCTGTGGTGTTTTCCCTGTGGACAGTATTTGATACACCTTCTGTGGGAGACTTCCAAGGGACATTCTCACAGACTGCCAAACTACCTCAGTGAATTGAATTCAACATGAAAGAACAGTTCCTCTTGGTTTGTAGAGCTTCTAAATTTTGGGACCCACTGAGGCCTGGTGATTTAGTGAACCAGTAAGTAGACAAATTCAGTTGCAGCTGTACTGTCTCATCCCCAATCAACCCCCCCAAAATACCCCCAAACACAATCCCTTCAACTATAGTTAGGGAGCATGTATTGACTGGGCTCACTAAAGCCAAGAACACAGATTCAATGGGCCCCAATAACATCCCAGGAGCAATCCTCAACAGTCTAAAATATGACTTATCAGGACCCCTGGTGTTATTATTTAACTATTGTTTTAAAACAGGCTTTGTGCCACATGAGTGTAGGATTGCAACAGTCATCCCCCTTCATAAGAAGGACCTTCAACAGATCCTGGAAACTACAGACTCATTAGTCTGACTAGTCTTATTTGCAAAGCCATGGAAAGAATTACTATGGAAATTATCATCAAGGACATAGGAGACATCCAGACACTTGATCCATTCTAACTGGGCTTTATCAAAGGAAGGTCATGCTTACTGAATCTGGTGGACATCTTTGAAAAGGTCACTAGGGCAATGGATGATGGAAAAACAGTACATATTGCCTACCTAGATCTGACTAAAGTATTTGACACAATACGCCACTCAGGCATTGTCAACAAACTTACAGAACTAGGCATAAATCCCTTTATAACACTCTGGATAGTTATCTGGCTCACTGATAGACCCAGGAGGTTAGAACTGGTGAGGCCACCTCCACAAAGAGGCTAGTCACTGGTAGAGTTCCTCATGGCTCTGTGCTGGGTCCACTCCTCTTTGGCATCTACAGCTCAGATGTCAAAGCCAATGTCAAATGCCTCTGGCTAACCGAGCATACAGATGATTGAAAACTAGGAAACAGTCATCGAATCCCCCCAAGATGATAATATATTTCAGGAAGGTCTAATACAGAGAAACATTTGTTGCCAAAGCCATGGCTTAAAACTTAACACTAAGAAATTTATTATAGTACCTTTTGGGAAGTCAGCTACCCCAGAAAACTATGTCATCAGTAAAACACCCCTAAATGTTGATTCACTAGTCAGGGATCTGGGAACTCAAATAGACAGCACCCTAGCCTTCGACCAACATGTGTCCAAGGTAGTAAGAAAATCCTTCTGTGTTGCTCAAAATATAAACAAGGGCATGGCATCTAGGTCCAAAGAGGTCATCATACCATTGTATTTGGTCCTCATCAGACCCATCATAGAGTATAATACTCCATTTGGTATGTATCTGACCAGACACATGCAGCAACTGGAATATCCGCAGTTTCCTTTCAAAAAGAATATAAGGAGTCAACACAATGCCCTACACTGATCACCTCAAAGCCATATCTCTTTATTCAGTATCATACAGATGTCTGAGAGGTGATCTTTGCCTGTCATACAAGGCATCTCTGTACTCTGTTTTGATGAATCTTTTGCACATCTGCAAAACAAACATCAGAACTACTAGATTAAAAGACCTAAATTTTGCTTGTGACGTAAGTAGGACATATTGGATAGACAGATATGGTTCTCAGAGAATTCCCATTCTCTGCAGCAGGCTCCCCATCCATGTGGAGCAGAGCTCCTTCCTATCCCCATTTAAGCACAACTTATGGATGGTAATTGGACATTAAACCCTGGTCTAGTGCCCGTGTCTCTGATAGACAGAGGCAGTCAGTAAATTATCCCCTGTAAAAATCAAATTTCTGGGTCATATTTGGGTTGCATGACTAGGCTTATAGGGGCCCTAGTGGTCATTAGCCCAGTAGACACCAAAGGCCTTATGACCATATTTTATTACCTGTATTAATATACTATCTATTGTTATAACCTGCTTTCTTAGTAACTTGTATTTTTTGTTCATTTGACTGGAACTTTTCTCCCCAGGACTCCATTGAAAACAGGCTCCTAGTGGCCCAATGGACCATCCTGGCAAACAAACTGCAAATAAAATAAATAAATAAATAAATAAATAGTAATAAGTGTGGGTTCTTGATAAAAGCTTTATCCTGTGGCAGAGTCCTTGCTTCACCCCTTTAGGAAACAATAATGCCTACAGTACTACTGTCGGCCCACCCATGTGCCCCTCTGTCTGCCACTCCCCTTTGTCTTCATTCATGATATCAAAATATTTAACTCCTCATCCTCAGGTATATTTTCTCTCCTCACCTACAGAGAGCAGTTCACTTCCTTCTGTGACAGGATATGACCTTTGATTTGGAGGTGCTGGTTTCATCCCATCATTTACCAGTGAATCACTCAAGGACAAGGTGAAGAGCATAGTTGAACCTAAGAGAAGAATACCGTCTGCAAACAACAAAGATGCAACCCTCACATGTTTCCAAAGCAGGGCTACACAAAAGCATTGGTAGTCAGATCCAGAAAACACAAAAAATATTGTAAGGGTGTCCCTCAAAATGCATAGCTGATTTTTTCTACGTGCTATGTGTTAAAGTCCCACCTCCAGAAGAGCTCCCATATGCTGGGGGGATCAGGAGCATTCATTTAAACTAGATCCTGTTCAAGACTTCCATAGATGAGGCCAAAAGTGGTCACATTTGTCATGTTGGTAATCCTTGGATCCACTGGTAAAGACCAAAAGTCATGGAAACTGACAAAAGAGGAGACCTTCTATGTAATGCTAGTATGGAAGGGATTCCCCATATTTTAATGAAAAAGAATAACAAACCAGAAAACCAGCTGATAGATGTCATCAAAGTGATGGTCCAGGTGTTGGAGTACATTGGTGAGGTGGGGTCATGAGCACTAATCTTTAGGCATTCTCAAAGAGGTTCTGGCAAACTATTTGATGATTTAGGGGGGGAAGGATGGGTACTGACCAGGCTGTTTTCAGCAAGAGTAGAGAAATACTAATCTTATCTGTAGACATTGCTTACAGGTGGTAAGAACACTATATGAAGCTCATTAAAACAGTGGACATGTCCTCCTCTGAGGAGACAGCATCAACAGTGAATAGTGGATTTGATCCATTTCAATAGACAAGGCCAGTTCTGTGGAAGTTCTGTGGGAGTGTATGTGCTCTGGTCAGAAATGAAGACACTGAACATTCCTAGAGTATCATAGTTAACAATGTTATTTGGAAGGTTTGGACAGTACCACTTAGCAGGCAAAACAGAATTGAGGTCCCTATTTTCCACAGAAAGAATGGTAGGAGAGTATGCTATATTTATAGACATATTACACTCCTTGGCCACCTAGGGAAAACAAATTTGAGGGTTCTGAAAAGGAGGCTTTGTCCAATAATAGAGAATTTGATTTCATAGGACGATCAATGTAGATTCTGTCCTAGCCATAGAACAGTAGATGGAATCTTTGTCCTTGTACAGATGCTGGAGAGGCCATTGGTGTTTGCCCTTGCTGTCCAGGGTTGTTTTGCAGACTTGGAGAAGGCACATAATCACACACCCTGAAATATCTTGTGAGAAGTGCTGTATACATTCCCCAGGGCTACTGTTGCATGCTGTTTGATCCTTATATTTGAAAAGTGGAGGATGTGTGCACGTTATCAGCATTAAGTTAAAACAAATTCCAAATCTCTGTGGTGCAAGGGGTTTGTACATTTGGCTGATAATCTCAAAGTTAGGTGGTTCAGACCTCCTCCCATGATGACATTGTCTTACTTATTTATGTATTTTTTATTTATCTATTTTAATTTGTTTACTGGGGTAGAGCACTGATCCATATGGACAAATTTCAGACTCATTCCAGGTCCTAGCAGTTAGCACCAAGGATTAAGAATATAACCTGCCTTCCATGGTCAAGAGTTTAATTCCTTCAGGCTGTGTTAATCTGAATAAGTCTCTTAACCAGACAGTGTTCACAGGATGCGTTTGTCCAGTGGGCTTGCCTGGTAAAAGAATAAATAAAACAATTTAAAAATTGTTGAGCAACATAGTACCTAATGATGAATATATCTTCCTCCCATATCCTCAGTTGAGGGTTTGATCCTGACTTCTTGTCACTGCTGATGTAGAGTTTATAAGATGACCCCATGTCAACATAAGGATCCTGCTTCCTTCCAAAAGCAAGCACGGTGCTTACTGTAGTGGATAAGTGGGTAAAAAGGGGATGACTCAAGGACAGAAAGTACTGGGTTCACACTCAGCTCTCCCAGTTGAACTTGAGAGTTCTGCCAACAGCATGCATTTAAAAGATATATTATTATTATTATTATTATTATTATTATTATTATTATTAACTAATAATAATGGAGTCTTGGGCAGCAACACAGACTCTAGTTGGTGCCTACTGGAAGAAGAATCATGTGGGACCAATTGTTTTAGGCATAAATTGTGGTGTTCAGTATCATCAAGACACAGTAACATGAATTGCTAACTGCACCCTGCATAAGGGCTAATGTCACAAATAGTGCAAGAGGTCTAAAACATTCAGCTGAGGGCCACAATCTCCAAAACAAATGGAAGACTAATTGGTGTATCTAGGAATATAGTGTAATCTCACCAGTAGTCATGCTGGTTAAAGGACTGCATGAGGCCTAAGAGCCCTGAGCTAGAGATCCCTGATTTAGATCATGTGATAACATTGACTAATATTGACTTTCAAGATGCCTGCAGGACTCCACTAACAGTGTATATCATCTCCCTTCCATTTTGTTTGCAATTTTCTTGGATCAGCCATAACACAGATGTCTGCAATGGAACCATTCATGAAGCAAGTACTAGAGGCATCTTCTCCTCCACTGGAGTGTGCTATAACTACAGCATTTGCTAGTTCAATGCATGATGTCAAAAATATATCAGCTGGAAGACATCTTTTTAGAAACTGCATGTCTTTTTCGCTATTCCAAATGAGGGAAAACTGATCTATCTTTGCAAGTTCATGAACCCAGTTCAAATACATCTGGTATTACTGTACATCTATGACATGAAGAGCACTCTTCCTCCCCTAATTTATGTCAATGCAAAGAAAGAAGCACATTTTAAGTACTGCTTCAGGAACAAAGTGAAACCATCTTCTGCAAGAAATGTGGACTCATCTTGAGGGACATGACTTTACATTTCAACTTATATGACTCAGTACACTCCTAATATCGCTTGTCTCCTCTCCCCCAGCAAAGCACACCGATCATAGCACACTTACTTATCCTTCCACTTAAACTGCTCCAACTTCCGGTATAACTTTTTCTATCTAATCTCTAGCTAACTAAATCCCTAATCATTCCTCTATCCCACTACACCTTTGCCTAGGTTATCCTCATCAAGAACATTTTTCTTCTCTCACTTCCCCCTTTTAAGTGTTCTCATTACCAATAACTTTTCTTCTTCCCCTCCATTCTTAACTACTGTCTGTGTACTACCCTTGCCTATCCAGCCATTTTCCCTCATGTCTGTGTACTACCCTTACCTCTCCAGCCATTTTCCCTCATGTCTGTGTACTACCCTTACCTCTCCAGCCATTTTCCCTCATGTCTGTGTACTACCCTTACCTCTCCAGCCATTTTCCCTCATGTCTGTGTACTACCCTTACCTCTCCAGCCATTTTCCCTCATGTCTGTGTACTACCCTTACCTCTCCAGCCATTTTCCCTCAAACATTTATAGGTATATCTATGAAAAGATTTTGTGTCCTCAGTACCTCCTGTACATGCAGTCTAATTCATGGCTTTTGTTATGAATGGCCATATTTGTATGTATAATACAGCTTCTGAAATTCTCTAACTTGTAGCATACAATGTAATGTGGAGATTATTCTAACATGTAACTCCTGCTTCTGCTATGTGTAACACTGTTCCTGAAATTTTAAGGCTTCTTATATATGTAACGTGGAGCTTTTCTTCCCAGGCCTCTACTGAAAATGGGTTATGCCCGGTTGGACTATCCCAGTTAACAAAAACAAATCACCATCATCATCATCATCAATCTCCTTTCTCCCATTTTCTATATGAGGTCAGGGTGTCATGTTAACTGTCACCATCTCTCTCGATTCAATGCCATGCTCCTGCCTTCTTTGGAACTCATGACTGACTTTGGCAAATCTTCTCTTACACAATCCATCCTATTCTTAAGAAGCACAAATATGTCTTTTTACACATAAGATATTGAAAATCTAAGACTCTACTGATAATGGCTACCTGAGACAATATTTTCTCTGAAAAGATGTCCATCATCACTAACCTACCAGGAACAATGATGATCAGAAAAGCCTACCACATATGAATCTCAGGCATCGTGGAGGACAGAGGCTCTTCAAAGAAAGAAAGAGATGCAACACTTCTTATGAAATATTTGACCAGCTGGTGCAAAGCAATAATTGTGCCCTCCACAGTGCTAACATGTATAGACAGCTGACTCGTGTGCCTTGGCAGTGTAAGACATGAGAATCAAATCCCACTTAGAGATGTCGGAGATATTTTAACAGCACTGATAAACTGACATGCAGAGGTGCTGCAGGATACTCTTCTCCACAGACTGAGCAGTGTTTGACTTGGAGGTATGGACCTGAAAAGCAGAAGGCGTATTCACAGATGAAAAAAAAAACGTGGACACCCTGACTAACAAATCCAAGAGGCTTGAGGTCTGCATCAGCAGCCAGGCAATCAAGTAGAGCTAGGTGTTACCTCAGCCAAGTGGGGACTGCCTGATTTGAATCAATACTTTCTTTAACATCAGAGACTTAAGTACCTGAAGCCACAACCTTCTCAACCACCGAGGGGCAATGAATAAATTCAGGACTGCCTTCCCTGCACCTTTGCAATAAGGAGAGGAAGCATTACGTTACAGGAATACATGTCCCTTCCATGTCACATACATAATATAAAGAAAAGACACTGAAAAACAGACAGATAAAAGGAACACACATTTGAGTGGCACAGTTTGTTGAATGACTTACAAAATCAAAACAAGATTTTGCAACTCAAACCTGTCTTCATCATGTTTTCATTCAGCAATTTCAGTTTACTGCTTTCATTCATTCATCCATCTGCACCCCTTTTTCCCATTTTTGCATATGTGGTTGGGGTGTTGACTATATTTACTGCCTGTGTACATAAAAACCAGCTTGTATATGTATGAGCTGATATATATCCTATTATGAGTTTTAATGAAAATAATGAGTTCCGGCGTGTAGATCGTGAGACAAATGCCCACGAGCTACATCGCCGAAACCAGAAGGCCACAGCACCGCTAAACCGTAGAGCGGTGCTGCTGAAATGTAGATATGATGCGGAAAGCTGCGGCGGTGGGAAAACACACAAAAGTAGACGGCCCCTAAAGCAAACACGCAGGCTGTCAACACATAGCGTACACGGCCGGCAAACACATGCTGATCGGGGCGATAAACGGCACAACGGTAGTGCTACAAAACTGATGCAAAAGCAGATATTAAACAAGTACTTACTGTCACAGCCCCAGTTGTCCACGCAAACACAGCAAACAGTCCCCGAGAAGCAGGAAGTAAAATCCCCATCACGTAGAGTAATGCACAGCACACTTTACCCTGAGAAATGCTGCATAGAATAGCAGGTCATGTGTCAGGCTAAACCCTTAAAGGTACAGACAAAGCAGTGTCAGAGTCAATAGTCCACACACACTATAACCTAGGGAAACACCTGTTTGTGTACTAGTAGTAAACATGTCACAGCAGGGGGTCTGCAGTATAGGACAAACCCAAATAACAGGCATGCCTGCAACAAACAGTACCTATCCTGCTAGAGCCCCTGAGTGCAGTGTTAAGTGTGAACATGCCAACCTGGTAAAGCATGACATACTAACCCAGTAGCAGGAGATATAGTAGCTGTAACCCATCTCCCACTCCACATTAGTGTAAGACATGCAGGTTTTGCTAAACACATCAAGTTGTCCCTGTAACAGGAGTATAGACAAGTACGCAGTCCCATGTAGGAAGACAAGGGTGCAAGACAGAGGTACCTCCCTATGTAACATCTGCCATCTAAACAGAAACCAGGCCCTATACCGTGATTGGTTAGCAGCAACAATTGGGAGTTAAAGGGGGCTGGCGCAGTACACACAGAACCTGTGCTGCAATTAGGCATCGCGGACTCCAAACAGAGAACAAACATATGGCAACCCCAGGGATGTGTTAACTGCAGACATTGAAACCATAGTGAAGAGGCAGTCAGAGACGGTTGGAGTGCACATAGCTGTACAGGGCCACTGTGACAGACAGAGTTAATACACACGGTATAACACAAGGAGGTGTAAACCGAGTGACCTACTGTCTGGAAGGGACTTGCTCCAAGTTCAGTAGTATATCCCATACCAAGCTCCACCGGCTGTGATGGATTCTGAGAGACCATCTACAAGTGCTGCTACCATGCTGGAATGTATGTATCTGTATAGCCCCGGTCTGATTGGCAACAGATACAGCACAGTGCCCAGCCAACGTGGCAAACCCATGCTGGTGGTGGAGGGGTACCTCTACCATTTGGAACATGAGACACCACCAAAACGGTACTGGACATGTAGTGAGCGGAGAGTAAAGGCATGCAGAGGACGTGCCATCACTGTTCACCAGGAAGAGGGTGAGGAATTGCTGAAATCACTGCCACACCAGCACGGCCCGGATGCAACAATGGCACAAGTGGCTACACTGCGAGCAGAACTACAGCAGAGGGTGGTAACTGGTAATGAATTGCCAAGCTTGGTAATGCAGAGTGTGCTAGGCACAGCAGATGACAACGTACTGCAGGAGATGCCTTGTCGTGCAACCCTTCGAAGAAGCATCACCAGGGTACGGCAGCAGGCATGGGCATCCATGGCTACACCTCCAGCAACTCTTGCAGATATTGATGCCAGCCAGTATCCACTCCGTAGTGGCAGCTTCATCCTTCGTAGAAGGTCGGATATGGATGGTACTGCTTCCTTGGTAGTACTTACTACAACACAGAACCTGACTGACCTGTGCAGGTCCGACATCGTTCTTGGTGATGGCACTTTTCCCACATGGGCTGATATATGTCGCCAGCTATATACATTACATGGCTGTATTGGCACCCCCACCTCAATGAGGATTGTACCCCTGGTGTACTGTCTCATGACACGGAAGTCGGAGTCTGCATACACCACTTTGTGGGAGGTGCTCAAGGGTATGGCTGCTGAACAGGGATGCACTTTGTCACCACAGTATATTATGACTGATTTTGAGAAGGCAACAATTCGTGCCAGCTGGAAAGCATTCCCTAGGAGTATTCTGAAGGGATGCCTATTCCATTTTGCACAGATCATCTAGCGCCAGATCCAGCATCACCACCTTGTCACCCTCTATGGCACGGACACTGCTTTCTCCATTGCCATCCGCAAGCTGATAGCGTTGGCATTCCTACCTTTGGATGGTGTTGTCCCTGCATTTCTGGACATTGTGGCTTCCTTACCGGAATGTGCTCAGCCGATTGGCATATTTCTAGACCATCATTATGTCTGAGGCCGACCACGCAACTATGCATCCCGCTGTTCAGTACAGACATGAATGCCATCGTCATACCCTATGCGGTTTTGGAATGTGTCCGATGTTTCTGAGATGGACTTCCCACGTACTAACAACCAGGTGGAGGCATGGCATCGTCGGCTGAAGGTATTACTGGGTCGCCCTACTGTACAGCTAGCTGACCTTCTGTGTGTTCTGCAGCAGGAGCAGAACTTGACGGATACCCGACGTGAATCTCTTCTGAGGGGGATGCCTGTAACACCGCGTAGGAAGGCTATTGTAGTAAGGGAGCATCGCCTAAAGCACATCTTACAACATAAGTGTGACTACACTAATGTGCAGGATTTCCTCCGTGCTGTGGCACATTTCTACAAATTATGATACTGTCTGGGTTTCGTATGCACCAAGCACAACACACATCACATTGCATATTCAATTAATAAAGGCTTTGCCCATAGCACACGGGTTCCATGGTACCACTTTTCTGCCCACGTGGCATGCTATCCCAGCAAGATTTTCCACTAACAGTTGCACGTGGTGGCTTCTAAGGGGGTGCACAGTCTATCACTGTGGTGGTTTGTATGTGCTTCCTGTGGTTAGGGTGTAGGGGTTCCCTCAATTTTGACAGGGAATTGTCCACAGTCCTTTGTCACTGCAGTTAAATTGTCATCCTGCCATGTGTCCACATCCAGCTGTCTCACAGGTGGGTGTCGCACCGCCTAGGTGCCTGAATCCGAAAATGGGTTCCGGCGTGTAGATCGTGAGACAAATGCCCGCGAGCTACATCGCCAAAACCAGAAGGCCGCAGCACCACTAAACCGTAGAGCGGTGCTGCTGAAATGTAGATATGATGCGGAAAGCTGCGGCGGTGGGAAAACACACAAAAGTAGACGGCCCCTAAAGCAAACACGCAGGCTGTCAACACATAGCGTACACGGCCGGCAAACACATGCTGATCGGGGCGATAAACGGCACAACGGTAGTGCTACAAAACTGATGCAAAAGCAGATATTAAAGTACTTACTGTCACAGCCCCAGTTGTCCATGCAAACACAGCAAACAGTCCCCGAGAAGCAGGAAGTAAAATCCCCATCATGTAGAGTAATGCACAGCACACTTTACCCTGAGAAATGCTGCATAGAATAGCAGGTCATGTGTCAGGCTAAACCCTTAAAGGTACAGACAAAGCAGTGTCAGAGTCAATAGTCCACACACACTATAACCTAGGGAAACACCTGTTTGTGTACTAGTAGTAAGCATGTCACAGCAGGGGGTCTGTAGTATAGGACAAACCCAAATAACAGGCATGCCTGCAACAAACAGTACCTATCCTGCTAGTGCCCCTGAGTGCAGTGTTAAGTGTGAACATGCCAACCTGGTAAAGCATGACATACTAACCCAGTAGCAGGAGATATAGTAGCTGTAACCCATCTCCCACTCCACATTAGTGTAAGACATGCAGGTTTTGCTAAACATGTCAAGTTGTCCCTGTAACTGGAGTATAGACAAGTACACAGTCCCATGTAGGAAGACAAGGGTGCAAGACAGAGGTACCTCCCTATGTAACATCTGCCACCTAAACAGAAACCAGGCCCTATACCGTGATTGGCTAGCAGCAACAATTGGGAGTTAAAGGGGGCTGGCGCAGTACACACAGAACCTGTGCTGCAATTAGGCATCGTGGACTCCAAACAGAGTACAAGCATATGGCAACCCCAGGGATGTGTTAACTGCAGACATTGAAACCATAGTGAAGAGGCAGTCAGAGACGGTTGGAGTGCACATAGCTGTACAGGGCCACTGTGACAGAGTTAATACACACGGTATAACACAAGGAGGTATAAACCGAGTGACCTACTGTCTGGAAGGGACTTGCTCCAAGTTCAGTAGTATGTCCCATACCAAGCTCCACCGGCTGTGATGGATTCTGAGAGACCGTCTACAAGTGCTGCTACCATGATGGAATGTATGTATCTGTATAGCCCCGGTCTGATTGGCAACAGATACAGCACAGTGCCCAGCCAACGTGGTAAACCCATGCTGGTGGTGGAGGGGTACCTCTACCATTTGGAACGTGAGACACCACCAAAACGGTACTGGGCATGTAGTGAGCGGAGAGTAAAGGCATGCAGAGGACGTGCCATCACTGTTCGCCAGGAAGAGGGTGAGGAATTGCTGAAATCACTGCCACACCAGCACGGCCCGGATGCAACAATGGCACAAGTGGCTACACTGCGAGCAGAACTGTGGCAGAGGGCGGTAACTGGTAATGAATTGCCAAGCTTGGTAATGCAGAGTGTGCTAGGCACAGCAGATGACAACGTACTGCAGGAGATGCCTTGTCGTGCAACCCTTCGAAGAAGCATCACCAGGGTACGGCAGCAGGCACGGGCATCCATGGCTACACCTCCAGCAACTCTTACAGATATTGATGCCAGCCAGTATCCACTCTGTAGTGGCAGCTTCATCCTTCGTAGAAGGTCGGATATGGATGGTACTGCTTCCTTGGTAGTACTTACTACAACACAGAACCTGACTGACCTGTGCAGGTCCGACATCATTCTTGGTGATGGCACTTTTCCCACACGGGCTGATATATGTCGCCAGTTATATACATTACATGGCTGTATTGGCACCCCCACCTCAATGAGGATCGTACCCCTGGTGTACTGTCTCATGACACGGAAGTCGGAGTCTGCATACACCACTTTGTGGGAGGTGCTGAGGGGTATGGCTGCTGAACAGGGATGCACTTTGTCACCACAGTATATTATGACTGATTTTGAGAAGGCAGCAATTCTTGCCAGCCGGAAAGCATTCCCTAGGAGTATTCTGAAGGGATGCCTATTCCATTTTGCACAGATCATCTGGCACCAGATCCAGCATCACCACCCTGTCGCCCTCTATGGCACGGACACTGCTTTCTCCATTGCCATCCGCAAGCTGATAGCGTTGGCATTCCTACCTTTGGATGATGTTGTCCCTGCATTTCTGGACATTGTGGCTTCCTTACTGGAATGTGCTCAGCCGATTGGCATATTTCTAGACCATCATTATGTCCGAGTCCGAACACGCAACTATGCATCCCGCTGTTCAGTACAGAAACGAATGCCATCATCATACCCTATGCGGTTTTGGAATGTGTCAGATGTCTCTGAGATGGACTTCCCATGTACTAACAACCAGGTGGAGGCATGGCATCATCGGCTGAAGGTATTTCTGGGTCGCCCTACTGTACAGCTAGCTGACCTTCTGTGTGTTCTGCAGCAGGAGCAGAACTTGACGGATACCCGACGTGAATCTCTTCTGAGGGGGATGCCTGTAACACTGCGTAGGAAGGCTATTGTAGTAAGGGAGCATCACCTAAAGCACATCTTACAACATAAGTGTGACTACACTAATGTGCAGGATTTCCTCCGTGCTGTGGCACATTTCTACAAATTATGATACTGTCTGGGTTTCGTATGCACCAAGCACAACACACATCACATTGCATATTCAATTAATAAAGGCTTTGCCCATAGCACACGGGTTCCATGGTACCACTTTCCTGCCCATGTGGCATGCTATCCCAGCAAGATTTTCCACTAACAGTTGCACGTGGTGGCTTCTAAGGGGGTGCACCGTCTATCACTGTGGTGGTTTGTATGTGCCTCCTGTGGTTAGGGTGTAGGGGTTCCCTCAATTTTGACAGGGAATTGTCCACAGTCCTTTGTCACTGCAGTTAAATTGTCATCCTGCCATGTGTCCACATCCAGCTGTCTCACATCCGAAAATAATGTACCTCTAAACTTCTTATTTTATTTTATTTTATTTTAATGGTTTGGCTTTTGTTTACAGGGTTTGTCTAACTAGGTTTAGTCAAAATTTCCTTTTCAGAGGTCAGGAGAGAAAAGTTCTAATATATTACATACATTTTTAAACAGACATTCAGTAATATACATGAACAGACATTAAATAAAATGTCTTAACAATTACACATACATTTGCTAATTTAATTACGGTCATATGAAAGTAGAGACAACTATTACAGTATAAAAGATATTTGTGCATTAGTAGAAGTTAACATTGAGTACTTGAAGAGCTATATTAGTAGTTATGTCTGATAATTAATATAATATGTGATTAGTGCTTAGAAATTCAAAGAAATGGAGTTGATGGAATGAACTAGGTAGGGCAAAAAAATGTAATACTGAAATTAAGAGGTGGGGTGTAAGGTAAGTTCAGACAGAATTATATATAAGGATATGATAAAGTTTATATGAGAAGTTTTGAGGTGTGTGTGTGTGTGTGTGTGTGTGTGTGTGTGTGTGTGTGTGTGTGTGTGTGTGTGTGTGTGTGTGTGTGTGTGTTAAGGGATGGGGGGGATGAACAGTGTCATAAAACTATATGTATGTAGCCGGGTGATGCTAGTAAAACTATTCAAGTATTGTTGGTGTGGGGTATAGGAGTCTGGATGTGGAGAAATGGTTTGACAATAAGTCAAGCTGAAGGTAACAGTGGAATTTATCCTGGAGATGTACAGAAGCAGGTCCACTGGTTTGAAAGGTGAAGTATTAGTTGTGAGCTTGCATTCTGAATGGATTTCCTCAGTAGTGGGATGTGGTTCCGTAGTTTAACTATTCTGTTTGAATATGCAGAGTCACCAGCAGTATTAGATAGCTTGGTTATAGTGATTAGTGATTTTTCCTAGAGTGTACTGTTCTGTTGGGGGCGTAATAACTTGTTAAGGGCCAGGCAAGCTTGTGGTTTATAGAATAATTAATGCATCATGGTTGAGAGCTGGCGTAATGGTTAAGCTGTTTGCCTTACAGGCACAGAAGGCAAGATTTGATTCTCACGTGGGGAGGCAAGACTAAGAAAATAATGAGCCAGCAACTATATGCTGTAACAAATATAAAAATATATTTATTAAGTTACATGAAAAAGAACAGACCAGTTTCGGCTAGAATAATTTGATAGCCTTAATCAGTGTTAAAGACAGAAGCATTAATTTGTTCCTTTTATACAATGGTATAAATTAATTACATACCGTGATTGGTTATCTCATAAATATTCATTTAATCCAGGTGGGAAAAGTCCACCCAGTTTGGTGATCCATTTTTTTCTCTTTAATATCCAAAATAGAGTGCCATCCCGCTTTGTTTGATCTGCCACCCAAAATTCTGTCAATAATCATAAAGTTGAATGAAGCTGTGGGGTGTTTGATAGTGTGCTTATACAGAGCATTACTAGTTCTCTATGCTTAATATCACTTAGATGCTCAGAGATCCGCAGTCTAAGTGGCCTGGATGTCTGTCCTATATAAAATGCAGAGCGGCTGCATGAGGCCAAGTAAACTAACCAGTCACTGCTACAATTTGCAAAAAATTAAATGTCAAAAACCACACCACAATTCCTACTGGAAAACTGTTTGGACTTGGTGACCTTATTGCAGTGGCTACAGTGACCACAGGGCATGCATCCAATCAATCTATCCCCTGAGAGTGTTGTTTGAATGCTATCTATAAAGGCGGACCTATGAGACCGTTTGTAATGACTGAAATGTGAACCCAGGTTCTTGCCTTTGCAAAAAGAAAAATGACATGTATCCCCAAGATATTGTGATAAGGTGTTGTCAGCCAATAGTATATTCCAGTGTCTCCCTACACTATGTATTGGTGTTCCTGCCATATGTGGTTGTAAAACATATGACATTGCCAGTCCCCTGACGCCTATCCTTATATTTGAGTAGATCCTCCCTATTGAGGGTGGCAGCATAATTACTGGTTCCTAAGACATAACCCATCTTATAGCCCCTTTCACGAAACTTGTTAACAAGATCCCTTCAAAAGGTCTCAAAGGAGGAATCCTGTGAACAAATACACCTCATCCTGATGAACTGGGATTTGGGGATATTTCTAGTAATATGGAGAGGATGAAAGCTGGATGCATGGAGTAGGGAATTATACTGTGGGTATTTACGGAAAACTTCAGTACGTAATATGTGATCTTCATTCCTACTAACCAGAACATTTAAACAAGTAATGTGTTCTGTGTGATAATTCACCGTAAACTGAAGACCCCATTTGTTTTCATTCAAGTACCCCACAAATTCCATTAGATAGTCCACATTTGACCTCCACACCATCCAACAATCACCCAGATACCTCCTCCATATGTCCATTTCACCCAAATAGATATTATACGTCACATCATAAATGATGTGTTCCTCAACATATGCCATGAAGAGGTCTGCATAAATGGGGGATAAAGATGCCCCCCATAGCTGTTCTCTGCACCTGCCAGTAGCATTGACTTTGGTAGAAAAAAACATTTTTAGTTAGCACATGTTCCGTTAAGCAAATCAGGAAGGTGTTAAAGCCAGGTTCGTACAAATTAGATTTATATAACCAATACTCAATTGCATCAAGGCCTGCCCAATGTGGAATGTTTGTCTAAAGTGCACAAACATCTAATGTGCAATGGAGCCAGCCATCCTCAAGTTGCATCTCAGAAACAATTTCCAAAAACTCCATAGTATCCTGAATCGTTGATCTAACACATTTCAACAAAGGCTGAAGGTGCATCATAAGGAATTGGGATAAAGGTTCAGTAAGTGAACCATTCCCAGAAACAATGGGTCAGCCAGGTGGACTGAGGGGATCCTTGTGGATTTTAGGAAGAAAGTATATGTGTTGGCTGCTAGGGTCCGATACTGTAAGATGGTACTTAGTTTTATCAGTAATGATACCCTCCTGTAATGCTGACCCTAAAAAATGATCTATTTGTTTTTTAAACATAAATGTAGGGTCCAAAGGCATTTTGGTATAATATCTACCATCTGTCAGCTGTTTTTGTGCTTCAGCATCATATTGCTGCCAATTCATAACTACCACAGCCCCTCCCTTGTCGGCAGAAAGAATCACCAATTCCTTGTTATTGATTAGCTCTCTTAGGCTGTCCATAGCAGTCTTTGAGGGGTTGTTTGCCTTAACATTAGTTCCCCTAAAGTTGAAATGTAGATCTTTGAGCACACAGGATTGAAAGAGATGAACATTATGGTGCATCGGTGATACAAAACTAGATTTAAGATATATAAATGTCATATCAGAGTCAAAATTGGAGACATTATCATGAAAAATAAAAGTGCTTTTAGTACATTTCAGGCTCTTTCTCTTTCCTGAACCTCTACCTCCCACTGGTGAAACAGGTCAGGGTGGAACTACTTCAGGTCACTGTACCTATACCAGCACTGCTGACCAGAATGGGTCATGTCAATGGCATATCTCATCATTTAAGCAAGCTTGTCCTGGACATTCACCTTCTTCAAAGGGGCATTGCAATTATACAAGGTATGCTTCCTAACGTGTCTGAGTACAAAGAACAGGAAAATCCTGTTCTCCCTTGCACACCATACTGGAATCCTAGATTTACCAGTGCCTGAAGTAGACATGGAGCAAAATGGTAGCTCTGTGGGCAAGGACACACATTTGTGAATCACATGTTGCACGGTGCAGACATGGCCTTAGCACTGCAACATGGCACTACAGGCACACACATGCTGTATGCATGAACATACTGTTCACATGCCTTGTGGTCACTGTGGCATGCAGCCAGTGATTCACAGATAGTTGGTGGAATAAACACTGGGATCAATGTCTCTTGATAGTATGTTATAAAGCATTAGCACCGTTTTGTGCAACAGTGCTTACATCTGTACAGCTCTTGGAATTTAAGAATTTCTGTACAGACGCTGTAGACTTGGAGCATCACAAAATTAAAGAGGGAGGCTTGCCTGGTAAGTACCTCAGAAAGAACAACAAGCCTTGTGGTGGAAGTCAGTAATAGTGAGGCAGATATGGTATACATGTGACTGGGAAGCCGTAACAATGGTACAGCACTGTACCATCTGTCTATGATTGTGGTGGGTAGGTAGACAGCCATGAACATCAGAAGCCTTGAGATAGACACACTGCAATAGATATGAGCTTCTAGGGCTATACGTTGAGGCATGACTATAGTACTACATGATGTAAATGTGGGTAGGAGGTGGTATATAGCACTAACTTCAGCTGATAACCAGGTGTATAAAGGGGGAGGGACACCACGGCCATAGCTACAATATGGAAATAGGAGAAAGCTCTGCAGATCAGTAACTACAGGATAACCAGATGCATAATAAGGACTGGACCACTGTGGCTACGGCTGCAATATGTAAATACAGTAGACTCCCTCTTATCTGGCCTCCCTTTAACCAGACTCCCCTTTAACCGGTCATATGTTCATCAAGAATTTTTCCATAAATCAAATTTTGTTGCAAATTCTAGGAAAAAGTACAGTGCACTGTACTCAGAGACAATTTATTGCTTTGTCCAGAAAGTAAAGTAAAGTTAAAATAAGAGCACTGGTAATCAATACAACATATATACATATTATTTTAATCTGATTTACAACCTATAAATGTTATTTTGTATGCTTTTTTGGCTTAACCAGACATTCGTTTATCCAGCCTAAGGTCTGTTCTCAGAGGGACTGGATAAGATGGTGTCTACTGTAGGAGAATGCACTGCACAGCACTAACTGCTGCTGAAAACCAGGAGCATAAAGGGGGAGGGACACTGTGGTCACAGCTACAATATGTAAATAGGAGAATTCACTGCAGAGCAGTGACTGCAACTAATAACCAAGTGCATAAAGAGGTAAGGACACTGTTACCATGGCTACAATACACAAATAGGAGAATGTACTACAGAGCAATAACTACAACAGGTAACAACATCCATAAAGGAGGAGGGACACTGTGACCATGGCATCAATATGTAAATGGGAGAATGCACTGCAGAACAGTAACTGTAGCTGAAAACCAAGTGCATAAAGAGTGAAGGACACTATGACCATGGCTACAATATATAAATGGGAGAATGCACTGCAGAGCACTAACAGCAGCAGGTAACCATGTGCATAAAGGGGGTGGGGCACTGTGGCCATGGCGTCAATATGTAAATGGGAAAATGCACTACAGAATGATAGCCAGGAGCATAAAGAGGAGGGGCCACTGTGGCCAGTACTACAGCATGTAAATAGGAGAATGCCCTGCAGACCAATAACTGCACCTGAAACCCAGGTTCATAACTAAGTTGCTGTGGTCATGTGTATGTGCATCCCATAGCATGTCATACACACCTATTGACTGACATGTATCACTTACAGATGCACAGGTACTGGCATAACCATCCAAGGGAGGTACTACCTGGAAACATTCACTTGCCAGGAGGACAAAATATTGCTGCAGGTCCTCTACACACACATGGCATGTGCTGCCTGGGCAAAGGCAAACAAGCATTATCAGGACTGGATGTAGCAGAGGGATTCAGGTTGTGAATGGTGTGGATGGACATAGTACATCTTTACTACAGATGCAATGAGGGGTTATTGATTTGATACACCATGCAAACAACAAGGCACAAAGAGGTCCACTACAGGAGGTGGACAGCCATCGATGGAGAGTTCCTTGGAGGTGGAAGAATTTTTGATTTCACTTGACAGAGAAGGGGAAATAGCCCCTCATCCCTGGGGTTGGCTTATGTGTGGGGAGCTGGGCTGGCACCAACCCTCTGTATGCCAGTAGGAGAAGCACCAGGCTAGTCCATTACAGTAGAGTACTGCATGGTCCACTACATGCTTGAAATAAAGGACCCAGCAAGACTCACAAGCATATCGTCCTTACAGGTATCTCTGGTCTACAACTGTGACAACCTGCAAGAAAAGGCATGCCTATCAATGTGTTTTATATTTGTATATCCAGGAGTACCACTCTATATTCCACAGAGGTTAAAGAAGTGGATGTGTTTGGGCTGACAATTACTTCATGTGTGGCTCCTACTTACATAGCTTCCACTGGTGGAAGGTGCAGCACAAAAAGAGAATGTAGACCTGATGCCAGCAAGGTATCTGTGGCTGACAATGATGGCCAACATGCAATTGTCAAAGTCTGTCATAGTGGCTCTGTCTGCAACACCACAGAGGAAGGTGTCAAATGCATTCAACTTTACAGAGGAGCTCTTAAATGTTCAGTCTGATCATAAAGTGTCACCAGAGTATGCCAGATACCAACTACCTGAGCCCCAGGGGCTCCAACTATCTGAATAGAACACACAGCATATGCCATGTACACCAACTCCTATGTGTTCATACCAACCACAGGAGAAAGACATGGTTGACCGTTACCATTACTTCACATCTGTCCCTGATATGACTATGAACATCATCATTAACCACAGATGTTCAGCTCAGTGATCCAGCTGCTGTTCACAGCAATGTAGAGATGGTGAGTATGTTCTAGGATGATGTGTGCTAAGTAGTAGCTCCTGGTGGTCTAGTGGTTAAGATTTAGTGCTCTTATCACTGTAGCTAGGGTTTGAGTCCCAGTGAAGGAAGCTTTCATGCATTCTCTCTGTGCAGAGAGTGAAACTGGTCTTTTGGATCAGTGTTTACCCCACTTAACAAATTCAAATAAAACAATACTCTACAATGACATGGAGAACATGCAGTAAGAGCAGAAAATGCTGACAGGCTTTGCTGGTGGCAAATGTTGAGTCCATTAGGTACATTACAACTCCTTAGTCTGGTTCTGTAGGCCATGCAATCCATGACCATGGGAAGGTCCTGGCTGCAAGGTGGTCTGACACACAATACTTATATTACACAAATGTTTGTGGGCATTTACAAGATGAAAGTAAAATTCAATATGTGACTACTTACAATGTCAGGACTAAGGAAATAGAAAAATATAAGAAAAATTTGGAGTATTTTAATTTCTATGCCTGAATTAAGGAATTTAATAGATGAAAAACCCAAATTTGCTTATGCTTACAGGAATTGTACAAATTTAAAAAGGAGATTATGTTATAAGGACTTTAAGATAAATAATGTTGTACTGGTAAAGTTGGGACTTTCCCTTGTCACAATTGTAGTTACTGTAGAGATATTATTGATAGCACAATTTTTATACATCCAATAACTAATAAATCATATGAACTTTACTGTCAGGCTACTTGTAATACTATACTTGTTGTCTACCTGGCAACCTGCTGTAAATGTACTTGTTTTTACATGTGAAAATGCGGATGAAAGTTAAAAAGACTGTGTTATTGAACATAAATCAGACAAAAACAGGGGTATAAAGACAAATGATTTGGCTAAACATGTTTTAGATATGTATCCGACTCATGAGTTTATGTTTAGAGCTATTGGCGCAGTATATAAGAATGTTAGAGGACGTGATGTTAATAATATTTTAGAAATATGTGAATGTAAGTGCATTGCTAGATTGGAAGCAGATGTGTTCCCTGGATTAAATAATGCCATTAGTATTAAACCTGTACTAGCTAGGAAGAAAATGCAGTACCATTAATAAGTCTAAAAATGTTGTGTATATATATTTTCTTAAATGCTTGTTAATTTATTATTAACAAAGTTTTACAATTTAATGGCTGTGTCACATGTTTTACTTGATTTTATTATAAATTAAATTGTAATTAGGATGATTGTTAGCACTGATGAAGGGTAGAACCCGAAAGCTTTGCATGTGTTTGCATCAATGAATGAACAAGCATTTGTCTGCTTTGGGATCAGTTTTTTGTTGTTCGTCAGATTAACACAGACCTGATGGTAAGATGGATAAAGCCATTACTTTAAAAAAGCAAACCATTACAGAGTGAACCAATGACAAAGTGGAACCAACAGCAAAAACATAAAAGTCCAAAAACAAAAGAAGGCTCCACAGCATTGCACCAATGTACTTTTAATAAAAAACAAAGCTTTCAGACATAAGTAAGGTAAGAAGAAACCTTGTGATAAATTTGCCTGACTATCAATTAAATGAAACTGAACATTCATTACTTTCAAAGGGTCTCAAATTCATTCCTATGTGTACAGACAATGTGGTAAATGCAATGACTGATTTAAAATTGTTCACACGTAATTTAAATTTGAAAAATATTTACAAAGGTTTGGGTTCTAGTATGACTAGTGAATTCAAGAGAAGCAGTGCATTCATACCCTGTAGTGATCCAGTTATCACCGTGTTTAATGATATGTGTGAGAAACAAATTAGGGAAATATATGATCTTAATCACTATAAAAAACATAATCTAACTAGAGAAGAGACTGCAACACTTAAACATCTACAAAATTATAAGAACTTGATTATTAAAGAAGCTGATAAAGGTGGCAGTATAGTGCTTATGAATACAACTGATTACCTTAAAGCTATGGATAATCTAGTGTCTGACAGAGTGACATTTAAATTGATAGATAAAAATGTTACTGAAATTATCACTAAAATTAATATGGCCATTTACGAGCTACAATTATTAGGTGATATTGATATTGATACATTTAATTTCTTTATTGTGTCATGTCCTACTATACTCATTCTGTATGGTCTTCGCAAGGTACACAAGTCAAGGGATAAACTACCTATGAGACCTATTGTATCAGGTCGAGGATGGGCCACTGAGCCCTTATCTGTGTACCTTGAAAAACATCTGAAAGGTTATTTGAATAAGGTCCCTAGCTATATTAAAGATACAGGAGATTTTCTCACACAGTTTCATAAATGGCATAATGCAAATTTAGAAAAATATTTTCTTCTAGTGACACTGGATATAAAATCCTTGTTCATTGTGATTCCAAATTAATATGGAATAGAGAAAATTAGAGAGATACTTTTGGGAGATGGACATCTTCCTGCCAGACGTATTGAAACAATATGTGAGCTTCTTGACTTAGTTTTACAGAATAATATATTTGTATTCAACAAACAGTTATATCGACAGATCTCTGGTATAGCCATGGGGACAGCAATTGCTAATACATATGCAAATTTAACATTAAGTAAATGGGAAGAAATAAATGTGTTTGGCCAGATTAATAAGGATGCATGTAAAATATTATTCTACAAACGCTTTGTGGATGATATTTTTTTAACATGACATGGTACAGCTGATGAATTATTAAGCTTTCATTCCTATTTGAACAATGTGAATAACTTTTTGAAATTTGAAATGAACTATTCAGCAACAAGTATTAACTTTCTGGATGTCACCCTGTCAAAAAAAAAAAACTGGAATAGACACTAATATTTATAAGAAAGACACACAAGCTAATAAATATTTGCATAAGACCAGTATGCATGATAAGCATGTATTCAAGGGTATACCTAAAGGACAACATTTATGTAGGCTAAACACCCAAGATGGCATCTGTCTTGAACAGATGCAAGATATGACAAATTAATTTTTGGAAAGAGGATATAACATAGATGAATTGGATATGTTTAAAAATGAGGTTCTATCTATGAGACAAGGAAAAGCAAGGCCCTATTTTTCTGAGCAGGATAGTGCTATACCTACACAATTAAGATCTGATAATAACTTAAGATACCTAATGACCCATCAAGTTATTAAAAATAATTGGTATATTCTGAAGGCCTTACCAGGCTATGGGAAATGGATCTCAGATAAGCCATATTTTACTTACAGAAATTGCAATAGTATAAAGAAGCGTCTATTCTACAAAGATTTTGACTAAACTAGAACAGAACATATACAATATAATAAGAAAGGGACCTATCCCTGTCATAACTGTACATGCTGTGTTAATATAATTACAACTACTGAGTTTATTCATCCCACTAGTGGAAAGAGATTTGATATACACTGTACAGCCACATGTAATACCCATAATGTGGTGTACTTAGAGTTATGTCAGCAATGTCCATGTTTTTATGTTGGTAAATCAACTAGGAGGCTGGGAGACAGGATAACCGAACATAAAACAGAGATCAGAAGGAAAGTAGTAACAAATTCTGTAGCCCAACATGTACAAGAGATGTATGTATCACATTGTTTTTCTTTTTGTGTAAATAGACATTATGACTGCTAATATTAGGCGTGGGGATGTAGAAAATAGATTAGACAACAAAGAATATGAATGGATTATTCATTTACATGCTGACAAACACCCTGGTCTAAATAATCAAATTACTATTAAACCTATTTTGAAGAAGAAACAACAGCATATAAAGCGATTGAGTAATGTATATATTTACGTTATGCATACATTTCTTTACATGGTATATTATGTATTAAAATGATTTATTTACATCGATGAGAACTACTACTGCTGCTCAGCCTTTTATATGCATCTATGTTACATCAAGTGTAAGTTATACAGTATATTTGTTATTTTAGACAAAGAAAATTTTTGGGTTCTATAACATTACATTTATGTGGGTATATGCGTATATATTATACATACATATATTTTTACATATACTTTGGGCTGTTTGTGAAATAGATATGTAAGTGAATTAATTGTATATGTTTGTCTTTAGTTTATTTGGCAGCAATACATCCACTTTTGTGAGTCACTGAATAGGATATTATATGTCCCTTTAAGATCCTTCGGAGAAAAAGTTGATTAATTGCTGTTTTTAATGGATTGATTAAGCTTTATTTATGATAGGTAGGCTGTGCCATGTTATGACTGATTTTTATGTATAAAGGATATGTTATCTGTATAGGAATTTTATTAACACTGAAGAAGGACTTATGTCTGAAAGCTTTGTTTTTTATTAAAAGTACATTGGTGCAACGCTGTGGAACCTTCTTTTGTTTTTGGACTTTTAAAGCCATTACTTTACCATGGATGACCTGTGGTTAATTTGTGGCTTGGAAGTTGGAGGAATCATGTGAAAGACAATGGGAGTAAGGCTCTGGCTCCAGCTTACCCATTCTGGAGGAAGGAGGGTGTCTAGACTCATTGCAATAGTGGCATTAAGAGCCAAGTGGGCTCTGTGTGGGTAGGGAAGTTACACATGCTAAGAACTCTGCATGCTCCCCCTAAGCAATCCACAGTGGAGTCAGGTTGCACACGGTAAAGCCTAAAGGGGACCTGGTAATCCTGGTGAATGACAAAAGAAGCTGGTGACAGCTAATGATCACATGCAAGGATGGAAAAAGATATATTATTCACCAGACTCGGCACAGAAGACATCCCATGAGGAAGCCCAGAACAGGAGTTTTATCCTCCCCATCCACGAATCACATCCCTATTACTATTTAAGCACAACTTGGACCACTGGTTGGGTAATCAGAAATTCACCCCCGGTCTGGCCCTTATGTCTCTGATGTACACAGTCAGTTAGTAAATCATTCTCTATATAAATCAGATTTGTGGGTCACATTTGAGATGTTTGCATGGTTAGGCTCATAAGGGCCTTGGTGGTCATTAGCCTTGTATACACATACGAACATGTAACCCCGGACACTTCAGACCAACACAGTTTATTTTGCCAACGTCACTGAAGGATGTGATCTATGGCTGTCCACATCTGCCCAGAACATGGTGCTACTATCTTCACCTCCCTTCGTCCTACCCCATATTATAGTGTTATAGTCACCTGACACCCTGGCCCTGATTCAAAAAGACTTGCTGTCAGTATAAGCTACCATTTACACTAAGCTCATGTGTTTTGGAATTTGGTCCCTGTAGTAAGCCTGTTTATAGATAGGTCTTACACCACAGTTAATCACTTACACTCAGAGCAGGTCTTTTGAAATCAGAGCAGACTAACACAGAGAGCAACCCTTTTGAAATACAGCCCCATATCTCTCCCAGCTTTGTAGTATCAGAGAGTCAACAGGTAGCACACTCACTTTTGATCCTGGAAGATCAGACGGCTATGAGGTCTGCTCCCACCATGTGCTTTACTTAATTTTCCATTGGTGACACTGCATTGCAACATAAATGTGGTACAAAATTTCTGAGTGTAACAACTTCAAATGAGATATTAAATTGAGGTCCCATCTGCCAGAGTTGGTTGTAGCTGTGACTGATATAAAAAATCCAACAGCAATTGTCAAAATAAAAAGAGTAGGGGTTGCTTTATTACATTAACACTTTTGCATCCTTCTTTCGTTATTTACACATTCATTATATTGGCACTTTATATCATACTTTAAATATCTTAATAAAACATATTCGGTTTCCTAAATACACATAAAAAAGGGGAAGTTCCCCAGTGCTCTGATCAATATTTGCCCTATTGCCTCCTTGGGTCACATCTAGAAAAAGGCCACTGGCCTGAAGGGACTTACCTGGTCAACAAAGTATAAATAAATAAAAGACATAAATGATAGTGCCTGCCCATCCATTAATCAATGCTGTTGTGCTGACATCTGATGGACATAGTGGCCAGTCCATGCACTACCCTGCGAAGACCATTTGTGATACCAGAGACATAATTTTATCCTGCTTTGTTTCTGTCTATAGTTGTGGACTAGGAGCCACTTTTTTGCCAGTGGTGCATGGTACTATATCCACCTCTGCCTCAGTTGTAGTACTGCCACTGCATGTTTCCTTCCTGACCCTCTACCCCTTTTTTGTTGTCCTGTCAAGATGTTCTCCTGTTGTTTTATTGGATTGTGCAATTCCATGTTGTGCAGTGTAGCACAAACAATAAAATTCTCACTGAAGATGCCTTCACTGTATTTCAATGACTCGCCTGTGTTGTCAAGACATTGGAAGCATTTCAATAGTCCAAACCCATTCTCCACTATATTTCATGTTTCCACATAGTATATTATAGGTCTCTTATTGCATGGTCTGGGGGCTGCGTAAAGAGATCATCAACCAGAGATCTAGGGCATATCCAGCACTGCCTGTAACACACCACTGTACCTCTCAACTGTCCACATTTTCACAAAATGTCCAGATTCTTGCCTCATATTTTTGGCCTGTTTTTCATAAAATGCTGGTTTTCTGCCAAATCGCTGACAAATCATTGAAGACTGAAGTCAGAAAATAATATCAGAAATTTGAGTTTCAAACTTCACATCCTTCAGAAAATATATGCTAATGCAACACCTGTTAATCTATCAACGTTTTAAGTTTGTAACAACAATATTTAAAAGTGTCCCTGTTTTGGGCCTTTGTCCTTCCATTATTTATGGCTTTGTCCACATTTATTACTCTAAGAGATTGAGATGTATGCACACAACAAACAGCATATTGCATGCAGCCTGTTACCTGCTTGCATGGTACTGGTGTGTATAGACGTATCTATATAGCAAGAGTACGTACTTACCAACTTGGTGACCCTGTGGAATGTCTTCTCACAATATCCTTTGGTACAGATTGGACATGTGCCAAATCAGTGAATTTATCTGCCTGTCTATCTATCTAGCTAGCTAGCTATCCTTTGTTGACCAGGTTAGTCACACTAGACTTGTGGCCTATGTTCAGTGGAGACCCAAGGTGGTATTCAATGCTCTGGGCATTACAAAATATGTCATAGTATAGGGAATGAAAGCTCTTTCTATTGATCCATTGCAAGAATGTGAATTAATAATATACATTTTCTGAGGAAAAGATTAAGAAATCTATAACTCTAATTATAGTCATTATTTATTAAAAGACAACAACGGGATTCTGTTCTTAAATGCTCACCTTCTCTGTCCTTTTTCTCCCTATTTACTGTCCCTGCTATGAGTAAACAACACCACAGAATCTAAAATACTTTACATCAACTGTTTCTCTCCATTAGAAGAGTACCTTACTGTACTGTCGTGGTTTCACTTTCAAAAAACTTTTATCCCACCCCTGGAAAAGCTTGCTGCAGTCTCCAATTCACTGATGTCATCAAGGCCACTGAATACAGGTAGTTTTCTGGCCAGTTCCCTCCCCAAACTGACATCACCACGACCATCCTAAAATCCCACCCATGCTGTTATGTCACAGCTCCCTGGTCTTTCCCCTGCCCATATAGACAGTAAAGGCTAGAAAAAGGAAACAGTACACTAGTCAAGTCTCCTGCTGTAAGCTGTCACTCAAAGCAGGAAACATGTCAAATTACCCTTAGAACTTTGAAAGCTAGGGAATTTAGGTGTGAAGGGGGATGGGAGATGAGTCAAAGTAGCACAATTCAGGCTTCACAAAAGACTGCAGTTTAGCCATTCTAAAAAGAAGCATCAGTAAAAAGCACATTGAAAGTCTGTTCTGTGGCATTTGAATTGTTTGTGTTTTAAGTAATCACTGAATGGCATGAGATGTTACTTAAAACTAACTGAAAGACAGCAGTGTATGCATGTAAAATCAATGCAGTGACAGGAGTTTTAGGAAGAAAGAAGCCTGTGTGATGTAATTTTTTACAGACAAGCACTGCATTGTGGGATACCTAGAGACAGCCTAAACAATCAGAAGTACTTCAAGATGCCAGACCCCATGTGGTCAGACTCAGAAATTACGTATAAAAATATTTAAAAACCTGTAAATAGTCCCAGAATGGTGTTAAAATGTAGGAAACACCAAACCATGATGAAATAAATATGCTTTTTGGGTGTGTGGGTACATTTCTCCTTTAAGTACAATTTACCACTTTTTCTCCAAATGTCTGCAGTTTTAAGAGGTATTAAGAGAGACAGAGATACAATTTTAGTCAAAACCAGGCACAGTTGAGACGCATGACTCTAAGGAAAAAGTTCACCTAACAGTTTTGAAACACAAAAAAATTACTTCCACACTATGTTCACCCCCCCCCCCACAAGTCTACAGCTGAGCAATAGAAGTCAATGGAATGAATGACTCTCATAAGAGATTAAAAAAACTATTCAAAGCTTGGATCCACTGCTGCTGTGATATTTTTTCTCTTATTAAATAAGATATATTACAAAAATGGTAATGCATTACATCCACCATAAAAAACAACTAGTAGCTACCAGGTGCTTTGTTCATTATTATCATATTTGTACAAATGATATCCAGATACTGGTCTGGATTTAGATGAATTAATATTTAAAAAAACATTTATAAACCTGGCACCTGTTGACTAAGGCAGAGACAGAGAGAGGCTGGATGTCCAACTTTTCTTTTCTTTTCCCCACGCTCCAGGTACAAAATACCAGCTTTCCTGGTTTGGCCCCAGCTGCCCAATTCCACTCTCTCCAGTTATGTGCCATGCAATTAAATGAAATAAAATAAGAATAATCAAAACGTGGGACTGAGCCAAATGCTCTGATAGTTAGGGAAAAATAGAAATATAGTGCCAAGCAAGCATTTAAAGTGAATTGCTTAAGCCCATCAGCAAGCAAACAGCTAAAACAATTAACAAGTAGTTCTGTTGTTGTGGGCACCAAAGATAATGCCTGTAACTGCCTTCTCTGTATCACCATCCAATCAGAAGTCTTTGGGATGAACAGACACTGCCCATGCATGATGATGTGTAAAGGGGCCAGGAAGTAGCAAGGAGTCTTGGTTGTGTCGAACGTTTTTGAGATGTATTTTTTTTTTAAATTTATTTTGCTCAAATTGCACCCTTTTAAGACAGCGCCCAGGGTGGGTGTTCCTCTTCCTGTCCTTTGTACATTACTTCTGAAAGGTCTTAGAAGATAAGAAGATGAAGGCTGCATATACCTTTGTTTCTACAGGAAATGACATACTACATAATGTATCTTCTTGGTTCTGCTTGTGGCTATGTCTATTAAAGTATCCCTGACCACTCTGAAGCAGCCCATAATCTGCTGGTCTGAGAGCTGACTGTATGCTAGGAGCCATTTGTACCTCCTCTTTGGTGGTGATAGCAGTGATGCACAGCATTGCATACAATGGCTGAAGTGGTGGCTACTGTGACGCCCATGCCCTGGCCCAGCAATCAAGGAGCCTCAATCCTCACCACTAACACCAATGAGGGGACTCTCATATAGGAGGAAAGGATAACAAATACACACAGTAAAGTGCAATTTCCCTTAAGAGCACACAGAGGTCACAGTCAGTCCAGGGCTGGTGGCTCCCTTGCTTTCCAGGGCCCCAATAAGACTCCCCGCTGGCACAGCTATAGGGTCCAGATCTCAGCCTAGTGGGCAAGTTAAACCTCCAGCACCCTCTCTATACAACCAATGCTTCATGTCCCTGCCCAAGTATCTGACACACACACACACACACACACACACACACACACACACACACACGCACACACGCACACACACACACACACACACACACACACACACACACACACACACACACACACACACACGCACACACGCACACACACACACACACACACACACACACACACTTTGAGAAGAGTTTATACAACCACACAGACAACTCCTGGGGAAGGCTGGCACAGGTTCTCCAGCTGTGCCCCTTTTTCACAGACTATACAGTAGTACCAGCTGCCACCACCCACTAATATTTATCAGCTACTCAAAGGCCCTTAAAAGGGTGTCCAATTATTACTGTTCAATATTATTATCCAATTGATAGTATAGCCCAGGGCTAAAGCGATTGAAGTGGCTTTGTATAATTTCACCAAAGGCATGCAAGTACTCTAAATAGCTTAAATTATCTCTACAAAAACAGCCACAGTTGAAAGGGTTTAAAAATATTTAACAACAAGTAGTCAAAATACAAGACAATACTTTTACTACACAGTGCTTGACAAAAGTTCAGAGAACACAGAGAAATACTTAAAATAATGCAGTAGTACAATTCTGACATCACAGAAAAACAGTCTAATCTTTCTAGTTTCTAGCTATTTCTAAGAGAAAACACAAGTCTAAAATAAACTTACATATAGAGCAAGACAGTGCTGATGAGTTGGATGGTCAAGACAAAATGCTTAATGCTCTCTGATTCTCTCTGTTTTTAAAATCAAATTTCGGGTTCACATTACATCATTCTTCACATTTCCCTGGGTTCCCAGGCTAACATAAACTACATTTACATTCTTCACCTCTGGGCAGAAACCAGAGCAATAAAGGACATTTATGCATGTAAATTCTGGCCATTAACTCTGGCCTTAAAACAATAGTCAGGATGCCCTTCTCTAGATTCACTGGCTCCGAGTCCTAACATCAAAGGGTCACAGCATGTTTTACTTGGTCAGTAGAGTGCACTGTTGCTACATATTTTTCCAGTTCCACATGTAACACTATTTTTACCATTTAAGACAACAAGCCTGTGGTTTGGATTAATATTTACAGATGACAGAATTATCTCCAAAGTTTTATCTGGCTAGGCTGGCAGCCTTCATCTATCTTCACACAATCTTCACAGCTACTATCTCATAGGTTCATAGGTTCATAGGTTCATACTAGGCTATCTGCCCTAGGGCATTTATAAGCCTAGCCAGAGTGTGTATGGCTTTCGCCACCCATATTAAATTAATTTTGCTATGCCCTTTTTCAAGGTTAGTATACTGTGCCTCTGTCTAACAGTGACACAGAAGTGATAGCCGGGGTAAACCTATGATCTCCCATCCACTCATCAAGATTCCACTTGAAGAGAGTCAATGAGGGACTCTGCCTAACCTGGACTGGGATTTTATTCCAGAGTGAAGGGAGCCTCTGGGTTATGAATCTGTCCCTCCAGCATGTCCTATTTATTTCAGTGCTGAGGTTCAAGTCCCTCGAGCGCGTAGCTCGATGGGATTTGGATTTTTTGAGGTGCAGCATGTCCATTAATTCCGGGTTGGACATGGCTTTATACGTCAGGCACAGATCGCCTCTGAGCAGGTGGTATGCCACTGAGTAGAGCTGGAGTTTCTTTAACCGGGCAGCATATGGCATCTGTTTGAGCCCCTTGATCCTCTTGGTGAGGTACTTTTGGGGTCTTTCCCGTTGCTGCAGGTGTCTGGTAATGTACATCCCAAAAGGGGCATTGTACTCAATTATGGGCCTGATGAGGGATGAGTAAAGAGGCACGATGACCTCCCCTGATCTAGATGTGAATCCCTTCATGATTAGGTGGGCTATATAAAATGTTTTTCTAACCACTTTGGCCACGTGGTTGTCAAATGAGAGATTGCTATAAACTTGGGTCCCCAGGTCCCTAATTACTTCTTCTGTACTTAATGGATTACCACCTATGTGGTAATTTGTGGGCACTTTGTTTTTGCCAAAGGGGATGACTATACACTTTTTGCGTTTAGCTTGAGGCCATGGCTCTGGCACCAGTTGTCTGTTTCTATGAGGCCCTTTTGGAGGATGCTTGTGTCGGCTGGAGAGTCTATTATGGCGCCCAGTTTGCAGTCATCTGCGAACTTGGTCAGCCACAGTCCTTCCATGTTGGCCTGTACCTCCGAGAAATATATACCGAACAAGAGAGGTCCCAGGACTGAGCCTTGTGGGACGCCACTTGTAACTGGTTTGGAGTCTGACATGGCTCCAGCTATTCTAACCATGTGGGTTCTGTCCTTGAGCCAGTTTGCAACCCATCTAGTGACATAGGGGTTTATATTTAAGCTGGTGAGCTTATCTATAATGCCCGAGTGGGGTATTGTATCAAAGGCTTTTGCGAGGTCCAGGTAGGCTGTGTGGACCACCTTCCCCTTGTCAATGGCCTTGGTGACTGTTTCAAAGAAATCGACCTGGTTCAAGAGGCAGGATCTGCCCTTAACAAAGCCGAACTGGGTAGGATCCAGTGTCTGCAGGTCCCCAATATCTTTATTTATAAGGTCCATGATGATCCTTTCCATAGCTTTGCAGACCAAGCTAGTGAGACTTATGGGGCGATAGTTTCCAGGATTCGTTGAGGCACCACCTTTGTGGAGAGGGACCACTGTTGCTGTACGCCACTCTTTGGGTACATATCCTGTAGTAAGGCTGAGACTGAACAGTAGTTTTAGGTTTGGATTTAGCTCTTCTTGGAGTTCATGTAGGACGCAGCCCGGGACACCGTCTGGTCCCATTGATGCTGTGTTTCTTGCTTTGGAGAGGGCAGCTCTTACCTGAGCATCTGAGATGTCAGGGGAGCAGCACTCTGCTGGGATAGATATTAGCCCTTTTGGTGGGGAGGGGGGGAGAAGTTTGGGCTGAACCTGTCAGCTAGGATGTTGGCAATGTCTCTGGGTTCGGTGTATTTTTTGTCATTTTGGACTAATTCTGAGCATATCTGGGAATTCCCATCCAGGTTCCTAACATAACTAAAGAAAGCCTTGTGATTATCCTTAGTGTCCTGTGCAATTTTTCTCTCGAAGCTGGCCTTAGACGATTTTATGAGTGCCCGTAGTTTTCTGCTAATACTGATCAGAGATGCCTTCCCTTTTTGGGATTTTGCTCTATCATGTAGTAGCTTCCTCCTTCTATTGTATAGTTTGTTTATGGCTGGGGTCCACCAGACAGGACATCTGCCTTTGGAGGATTGGGTCTTGGTTTTATTTGGGATTGCATGATCCATGCATTCCGGAAGGTGTTCATAGAATGCGTTTATAAAGGATTTTGCGGTCTGGGCAGATATCCACAGGCCCGGGGGCTTTGAAGGATTCCACCTTGGTTTTGAGGAGTGTGAAATTTGCTTTAGAGAAGTTTTTCACTGTGGTTTTCTGGGCATGGTGTGGGGTCGGGATGTGAATATCCAGTGAGATTAGTTTTTGGTCTGATCTTACCAGTGAGGGATACACTTCTGGTCTGGAGCATAGAGTACCCATGTTGGTGATGATCAGGTCCAGTATGTTTTCCCCTCTTGTGGGAGTGGTAACAAGTTGTTCCATAGCATTTGAGTTTATAAATTCTAGGAACCTTTGGGCTAGGTTGTTGGAGCTAGAGTAATGCTCCCAGTCTATGGTTGGGTAGTTGAAGTCACCCAATATAATGGTGTTTGGAGAGACCTTCATATTTTCCAGTGTTCTCAGGAAGGCCGAGTGGGGTTCCTGGGTTTGGGAGGGTGGTCTGTAGCAGGCTATAAACTGGAAGGCAGTTTTACCCACTGTTAGTTGCACATGGATAGTCTCTGATGCTTCGTGCTGTGCCACCAACCTGGAGGTGTGGGTATCTTTGACGAATATTGATACTCCCCGTCCTTTTGTGGTTTGGTCCAAGATTTGGGGCCGAAAAGCATGGTATGAGGTATAACCTGGTAGTGCTGGGGTGCTCTCGAGAGCCTTGAACCAGGTTTCTGTTACTGCACAGATATCGATGTTCTCCATGCTAAGGAGAGTTTCAAGTGCGTGCATCTTGAGGTTTAGACTTCTGGCGTTGAGTAGCATTACTCTTAGTTTCTTATCCCTTGTGATACCTATGGAGGTGGGTTTGTCTTTTGAGCCTTGCCTAAAAAAGGCACTATGGGGGTAGCAAGAGCCTTTGCCAATATCTGAAAGCCCAGGGGTGACAGGTGCAAGCCGTCCCTAGTGAAGCATCATGGCTTGTCGAGCATGTCATCCCAGGCTGACAGGCATTGGATCCCCTTTGAATGACACCAATACTTAAGCCAATTGTTGAAATTGATAATCTTGTCTTCATACTGTGGCATCATTCTTGGTGAGGGTAAGATGCTACTCAAGGTCAGGGTCATACCGGCCTGGGCTACATGCTCAGAGAGCTCCTCTATGTCTCTTTTCATGTAGTCCAGGGAGGTACGTCTCAGGTCATTCACACCAGTATGGACAATGACTGAGTCATATTTGTACTTGCCTTGGAGTGACCTGAGTGCTTGTGTTATGTGGCGGATCCTAGCGCCCGACAGGCAGCTCACCGTGACCTTCTCCTTGTTCAGCCTGGTGAGTGGGACGTCAGTGTGCCTGATGATAGAGTCACCTATTACAAGTGTATCAGGTGTGTTGTTTAGCCTTAAGGGCTGTGACTGTTCGCACACTGGCTTTGTGAGCTATGTGTTGCACGTGTTTTGTTTTGGGGTAGCGGTTGCTTGGGTGTCTGCTTTGGAGGTCTCTGCTGCTTAGGCAGATTTTTATTTAGAGCCTCCAAGTATGTTTTTGTGTGTTTATGTGTTTGGTTTTCTGTCGTGGTAGGTCTATGTGAGACTGGAATTGTAGTGAGTGTGGTTTCCTTCTCCTCCTGACTGGTTACGCCAGTACTGAGTTGAGAGAGCTTAGCCTCCAGTTTGGCTATATGGTTGCATCTCTCACATGTGTTGGAATTTGTTGGGAGGAGGAGAGGGTTGTCTGTGTACATGAGGCAGTTGTAACATTGCCTCAAGATTCCCAGATTCACCAGCTGGACTGTAGAGGAGATTGACAATTGACCTTTGGACATGCTAGAATAGTATTGGGAATTTCTTTATAATTGAAAAAAATGGCCAATGGGGAGCAAGGTACTCCAGGGGGAGTTTGTGAGGGTGTAGTGCTTTTAATTTTTTAGTGCTGACTTATATAATTGCTTTAGTGAGCAAGCGCCAGGTAACTTAAATGCAAAAATGACAAACAGTAACTTTCTTTCGAGTGAAACAAGGAAATAAGTACAGTAAGCAATGCAGATATCACTAGGGATCCACAGAAGTGCTGAAAAGCCGCGTTTTAGGTGGAATTAGCTTTTCAGGGAAATAACAAGCATACAAACAAAACTAGATTCAGCAGGCCTGGATCTAGTCTATGCTACAGCAAACAAGGTGTACCAATTACAGTAAGAAATAGTTCAAATATGCAGGCACTATAAGCCTTTAACCAGAAATTCCCAGCTCAGAAGGGCAGAGTCCAGCCTCTTCTCCCACAAGAGTGCAGACCATAAACCTTCTTAATGTAAAATAACTGGCCTGAAGCCCTGGTGCTTAAACCAGAACTAATACACTTTTAGAATAACAGACACTGAGCCCTCAATCAGCAGTTCCCAACTTAGAAGGATGTAAGCTACCTGTCCTGCCACCACAGTGCAGGCCACAAACCTTCCTAATGTAAAACAACTGGTCTAAAGCCCAAGTGTTTAAACTAAAAGGCTTAGAATGAGTTACACCAAGCAGTAATAAATTCAATTGAGTACTTTTAAGATGACGCAAAAGCAAAATAAAGTAGGAAAAAACACAAATACAGTAAAAGCAGATATTTTTTTTTTTTAGTGGAAAGAGAGAAAGGAAAGAGAGAAAGGAGTAGTACATATGAACCTATGAAGAAAGGAGTAGCAGAAACTAAGCTGATTGGCCTTCTCAAATGTTCTCCCTGTACTGGGTAGAATGAGGTAATGACACTAGACTGGGAGGAGGGTCCCAGATCAAATTTACACTAGGGGCGGGCAACTGCAAAGCCGCCAACTATAAAAACACTATACCAACAGGGAGGAACGCTGGGAAACAAACAGCAGAAATGTTACTCACAGCTGAAAAGCAGCAGTGAGCCTTTAAATGAAAGTTTTAAACAGCTAAAGGAGCCTCTAGAAAAAAAGAGTTTGCTGTTGTTCTTTGCATGTTTCCTATCATTAACAGTACAAATTGGGGCATCTAGCACAGTGCAGTGAACCTGTTTTCTATGTTGCTGAATTTGTCCATAACTTTGGATGTTATCATTGGCATGATTGATATGGTTTATCTGCACTCACTAGCTTTCACTGCATACTGCACTATTTTGACATTTGCACAATAGCACATCCATGTCTTTGAATCACCGAAATTTTGCACTACTATCATCCATAATACTTTGTGCTATGCAACGTGGTATCTGGCTATTAAACCTGTTGTGTATGTGTGTGTGCATGTATGTGTGTGAATGTATGAGTGTGTACATCTGATATACATATGTGTATGTATGTGTGCATGTATGTGTGTGACTGTATGAGCGTGTGCATCTGATATACATATGTGTATGTGTGTGTGCATGTATGTGTGTGAATGTATGTGTGTGTGTGTGTGTGTGTGTGTGTGTGTGTGTGTGTGTGTGTGTGTGTGTGTGTGTGCGCGCTTGTGCACACGTATGTGTATGTTTCTGTCTTGTATAACAGTTCAATGTCTATTAGATATATGTAGGCATTTCTGCCATTCCACTGCATTAAATCAACATCAAAGCTATATGGAAGAAATTTACAGCCTCAAATGTTTGTTCATGTACCAACTCCAAAAATTTTCTTGGCATATCTTCCTTTTCTGTGCTGCCATATCAGATATTATTGCCTTCCTCGTGCAAATCAGTCCACACAGCTCTTATTTTCTACAGATGTAAGTCTCAGTTCAACAAGCAGACAGTCTCACTAAAAATGTGCACTCGACAAATGCATAGTTATGATCCCCGTCATTACCCATAAGGCCTTAAAATATGAAAGGACTCAAACTGCTAATACAGATACATTTTAGTGAAGGATTAAATAATGTACTGCACTAGCCAACATCTCATGAAAGTAACAGACCAGTTATGAATATGGATTATGGCATGGATAAGTGAAAATGAAATTGTTTCCCATGTTGCAGTTGAGGCAAGAAAATAAATTACATATCAGACAGAGCCATGAGTCATGTTTATAAAATCCGTGTTATGTCAATGTCTGTCCTTATGGTACTAGATAATATACAAATGTGTGAGCAGCCTTCACTGGACCTAATCTTAACATTCAGAACACTAGCCTTCAGGTTTCCCAACCTGGCCTTTAGTTGTTATGTAAATGCAAACATTGGTTTGCATATTAAAACATAGCCTTTCATTTCCCTGCTTTTTTACAAATAGTAAAGTTGCCAAAATGTTACGTTTGAAAACTATGTATCTCTCAGGTGTTTCTTTAATCTTAATCTCTGCATGTATTACTAATATTATTATCTGTAGCAGATGGTATAATACATACACAAATTATTCTCTTTCTTAAACTGCCTTATTACTAGTTTTGGTGTCAGCTAAACTCAAACTTTTATTTTAACATACGTTTTATACTAATTTCAAATAACTTGCTATACCACCAAAGATAAGGGAATATGTATGTATGCATGTATATACACTGCTTTCTATAACATGCTGTTTAAGTTAATAACTAAATTAATGTCCTCACATTAATTGAAACAGATGTTTCACAGTTCCATATATTTTGAACAGTTACTACACAGATGTGGGAGGAGGTTCAGTATTCCTTCACAATTAAATGGAAAAATTGCTGGCAGGTTGGCTGCAACTTTTTTAATTCACACATGATGTCAGCAAGTTATACACTGCACACAGAAGCCTAGCAGTTAATACAATGCATTTTCCGGTTGTGTTTTCTTCTTGTATGGCTAGAGTTAAAACTGTATAAAAAAGTTTATTTTACCATGAAATGAGTGGCTAAGGATAAAAAGACAGCTTAAGCTTTTGTGTGAAGCAACGTGGCGGGCTATTGTACCTCGGCCGTTTGGGTCAGGATGAGACCATATGTCATCATTCCAAACCATAGTTTAGTTGGGTTTCCCTGACTACTACATCAGCTGTGGTCATTGTGTCTTGTGTTACAATCTGCCATATATTCATAGGCTGGGAATCCTATGACTCGAGACAGAAACAAATTGATACATACAAACTCCCACCCCATTCGACTCACATGACACATTTCAAGCAGACAATAAAGGACATTTCAGGCTGTTGAAAATCTTGAGAAAGGATTGGTTTCCATAGAGATCAGATGGTAGGCCTGATGTGGCCCATTAAACTCCAATCAGATGTAAATTGCTCCACAGGGCAGGCAGCTTATTCACTGACCACTCTTAAAAATTCTTCAAACTAGCGCCACACAATAACCAGCTTGTTTATCAACTCATGTGTCATTTTAATGGGGCTTCATTTAAGTCCCCTACTGTTTAAGGTGATAACTTGCAACTTGAATGCTGGTTTACACATTTATTGTTCACTGATCATCTCTTTTCATTTCTAGTGGCATTGTTTTTCATAACGCAAAATGTTTAACCACCAATGAGGATAGTAAACTTTGCATTCTATAGCTGAAAAAAAATGTTTTCAGAGCACGTTAATAAAAACAAATCTTATTCATAATTTAAATTTTAAACTTTAAAACTTTAAACGCCACAAGTTACCATCACAAACAAGCTGATATATATATATATATATATATATATATATATATATATATATATATATATATATATATATATATATATATATATGCATATATATGATATATAGGCATAAACTAAAAGAATTCTTAGAGATAACTTTAGCAATTACATAGGAAGATATTTATTTTATTTTCTCTTGTGGACTGCCTGACTTATTCAACTAAGTTCTGTTATCATTTCAGATGTCCTTTCCCAAAGTACTTTTGTGTGTATTCCTATCTGCAGAATTTCCATTTAATAAATTGCAGTGTTCCATCCAATTCATCTATGAGATATTTCTTTTTTACTACATTTAGATGAGCAGATTCTTCCATTGGAATGTTCAAGTTCTTTTTCAGGCAAGACCTAGGAGTCTGGGGAGGTTTATAAGTAAGCACTTGGCTAACTGCCCTTTTGGGGCATTTTAAGCCTAGCTTCTTTCCCTGTGAGAATCAAACCCTGTACCCTGTGTCTGTGAGGTAAACACTTTAATCATTATACCAACCCCCCAAAAAGTGATAATTTGGAGTTGGCAGTTAAGTGACATTCTTATGGTTGCATCATATGCAGGCAAGAGCTGAAGGAATGAAGTCTCTGAATGTTGTAGTGTCTACTTTGTGCTGTAAAGCTCATATCAAACATTCTGTCTGCTTGACAGCAAGTAGTAGTCACTATGCATATAGCCAGGAAGGCTAGTTTTCTACTTGGTGATTTGAAGGGGGGGGGTCACATGTTTTCCATGTGTCCATGTGAATTTTCACTTAGACCTCTGGTTTTCTTCCCACATTTTAATGACATGCAAATAAGTAATTGCCTCTAAGCATGTGTACAGTAAAAATGTATGCAGTGCGTATGTGAGTGTGAGTGTGCACGTGTCTTGCAATTGAATGGCTTGGTGTCCCACTCTAGACTGAGTCTTGCTTTATGCCCATTGCTTGCTGGGATAGGTTTCTGCTCCCCATCATTCTAAATGGGCTGAAGGGAGTACTGAAAATGGATTCATGGATTCAGGGTATGATGTCACCACTGCACATTCTTCATTTCTGTTCATGTCTTAAGGTCATGCACCAGTGCCTACCCTTAGAAGCTAAAGCAAGCAACATACAGAAGAAGACACTGGTGTACTCCTACCAGAAAAGGTGATCTGTATCCCAGAATCCAGAGCTTTTCCTCACAAGCTGGTCATTCAACAAATGCAAATCTATTCTCAAATGGAACAATTCAGTTTCCTGACACCTATCTGGCTGGACACCATTTATTTATTTGTTATATTATTCAGTGGGCATAAGCAATGGGCATAAGTCACACCTCTTGCAATCCTGGCTCTGTCCTTGCATCACATAAATGCTTTCCTGCTCTCCTACAATTCTTGCTACCTTCTTCTCCTCACTGCTTACTATCTCGATTATACAGTACTCATAGAGGGCCTACTATGTGTAAATTATTACGTCTTGTGTTATGTGTCTTTTGATTCAATCAGTTAATGTGAGTCTTTTCTCCCAAATACTGCCACCCAGAGTCTACTATGTGTAATTTAAGTTGGCTTAGAACAAACCATTGTATGACATATCTTTTTTGATTGTACATTTACCTTCTTCTTTCAGCTTTTCCTGGTTAGGGGTCGCCACAGTGGATCGCCTGTCCGCTCATGATTGGCAGTGATGTTTAACAGTGTCAAGTTGCCAGCCCAGCACCCAACCTTCCATAGAAGGCACACACACACACACACACACACACACACACACACACACACACACACACACACACACACACACACACACACACACACACACATACACACACACACTTAGGGCCAATTTAGTGTCCACTCCACTTACAGCATGTCTTTGGAATGTGGGAGGAAACCGGAGTATCCAGAAGGATACCCACACGACCACAGGGAGCACATGCAGACTCCACACAGAAGGCACCCCAGCCGAGGATCGAACCGGAGAACCTCTTGCTGTGAGGTGACAACGCTAACCGCTGCACCACCGTGGCCACCCTGATTGTACATTTACTACTGTACCGAATGTTTGATGGGGATCTCTTCTCCTCTGGCCTCCGCTGTAAATGGACCTCGTTCCAGTCGGACTTTCCCAGTAAACAAATGTAAAATAAATAATAAATAAATTCACAGGGATTATCAGACAGACGAAAAGCCAATTTACAGAAGACACGGAAAGAAAACTTTTCAAATGTAGCATGCTTTCCATTCAATGTACAGAATGCATACAGTATACACCTGCCCTGGATGAGCTCTCTGCTTTATGTCTGTTGATTGCTGGGATGAGTTTCAGCTCCTTTGCAACCTTAAAATCATGAAGTGGATATCAGATAAGGAATGTATCCATCTGGTTATATGGATTATCAGTCTGACTGCAAAACAATATGTCACTGTTACAAGTTAATGTCCGAATATAATGAGGTAGAGCAGCTCATTGCATACGTTTTTTTTTTTTTTTTTTCAGATTTCATTCCTGATTTTTGCTCACTGTCTCTGTGGAATGCATATGTTCTGACCATACCTGTATGGCTTTCATGCCACTCTGTTTGTTGTCTTCCACCTTCGTGAAAACACCTGCAGGAAGACTGACTACTACATGCTGATGACACATATTGTATTTGTTCCTGTTCCTACGGCTCAGATCATGTGACAAAGGGGATGACAAAGGGTAATTTCACTTGCTTCATGAACATTTTATAAGCAGTATGGCCAGTGTATACTGATAGCAAGACAGTGATGGAGAAGTAAGCATTACTGCCTCAAAATGTTTGTTTCTCCAGTTCAGCCTTCTGTGAGTGGTGTGGATGTATATGTGTGTGTGCATGTGTGTGTGTGTGTGTGTGTGTGTGTGTGTGTGTGTGTGTGTGTGTGTGTGTGTGTGTGTGTGTGTGTGAGTGTGCATGTGTGTATCTGTGTGTGTGCGTGTGTCCATGTGTAGATCTCTGTGTGTGTGTGTGTGTGTGTGTGTGTGTGTGTGTGTGTGTGTGTGTGTGTGTGTGTGTGCTCATGTGCGCATGTGTGTATGTGGATCTGTGTGTATGTGTGTGTGGGGAGGGGGTGGGGGCATGCTTTGCATACAGTTTTTCTGTCTTGTTTTGACTGAGCACTTGAATAAACTCAAACTCTCTTGTGACCCTGAATTTGATTAAGCATATAATCAGAGCATGGCTGATTGGATGAATGAATGAATAATTCTAAATGAGGTTTTTATGTTGTAACAGTGAGTGAGAAGCTATTAGATGAAAAGTGACAGGGGTGATGAGAGAAAGATGTGATAGAACAATGACTGTAACGATAAAAGGTGGTGTAACAGGAGGAAGAGAAGCTATTTTGTTGTCTATGCTCAGGAAATGTGTAGACAGAAATATAGGAAGATATTAAAACAGAGTTGGAAAATAAGTATTGAGTTAATGTAAAGGTCAGAAAGAAGAGTGGAGACATGTCTAGAAGTTACTCTTTGGAGGAAGTAGTAATCAAATGAGTTAGATATTAAGTAAGGATGTTATGGATAGTAAGTCACTGGAGACATATGTGTTAAGTACATAACACAGAGATGGTGGGTGTGTGAGTTTAAGAGGACATAAGTGACATTACAGATGTATATAGAATACAAGCTGCAAGATACAGTTTAAGAAGAAAGTGGCAAAAATGTAATTTCAGAACATCTGATACAATGTTAATTATTTTAAACAAAGGTGAGAGTGGGATGTATAGACTACATACATGACAGATGTAAGCCGTGACTGATTGTCAGTGTTAGGGGTATTTACAGGCAGGGTCGGACAAACACTTCTTAAATAACGTTTGTTATATCATCAGGGCTGAATGCAAGTTTAATGGGTTTGTGGCATGTGTCTAGGAATTTATGATACATTTCTCTTTAACATTATATCACCTTCTCTAGGATGCTTTGATCTCTGTGATGCTATTTGAAAGGATCTAGTACAATATACTGAAATGTAACAAAATGAATAATGAAAATATTTTTGCAGGGTGGCAATTCTCTTACATCCTTAGTCTGTGTAACAGTAATGTTTAAATGAAAGCATTCTTTTTTTCATTTTTTTTGTTTTTAGTTTTATTGCAAAATTCCTCAAAAAGGTCAGTAAGAGTATTCATATATTACTCATAAAAGTCTGATCCCTAAAAGAACAAAGAAAGATATCCCAAAAGATAAAGCAATTTAAACATTATAACACCACAATCAAGAATATTCATATTTTATTCTATTAGAACCTTGAATAAAACTGCGACTTTCAAGTCATGAGGTCATCTAGTTAAGTATTTTTCCAGTTAATATTAACTCCTCCCAAAAAAGTAAAACATGACAGAATGTAATGGCTGAGATTCAGAGACATTTCTCTGCACTCACAGAACCTGTTACTGCCAAAAGTACCAGCTTCTGTGATCATGGGATATGTGATTCAGAAACACGCATAGTCGCAGTGAGAAAATGTGATACAGAAACATGCAAAGTTGCAATGAGGAGGACCTTATTATCAACTATTCTGCATATTGTCGACTCGCATGCAAGTACCACCAGTGGTAAACAGCACTTATTGGCGATACTTAACAGGGATGGCCCAGGCATTGTGTTGGAACAGGGACCCCTCTCATTCACTGTCTACCGCACATACTCTCATTCAAACACATACACAAAAGACATCCATGGACACATCCCTATGGCTCCCAGCTGTCCCTCATTTTACAGAACATCAATTATGTCTTTTAGCTTTGTCCTGTCCATCATAAATCACAGAGGATCACAGCTAGTCAATAATGTCACAGATTCCAATTTCATACTTATTGTTCAGAAAATGTTGCATGATGCAAAGCCTGTTGTTCTATTTTCTTATTAAGTGAGTTAGTCTAACAGTTAAAAAGTCTCCCTGGGGTCTAGGGCATTTAAGAGGTATGGTAGCCACATGAGTACATACACACTCACACACTCAGAAACACACAAAAACACATACACAAACATTCAGACATTCATGAACAGAGCAAAACACACACACACACACACACACACACACACACACACACACACACACACACACACACACACACACACACACACACACACACACACATGTGGATTTCCTCATTAGCATTTAGCACAGCTGTGGAGACAGTCCACTGCAGTCATTCTATTGACTATGGAAAATCAATGCATTGGGCTTGTTTCTGCATCTGAGAGGACCACCACTAGTGGTTTTCCATCCATGTTAGGACTTACCACTGAGCCCCTTCTGAATCTCAGCCCATTTCCTTAACCTTTACAATCTAGACAGGACTTTAATTTCTTGTCCTCCTGTAGACCTGCAGATTTCTAACCACTTTCTCTTCCTTTATAAAAAGAAAGTAACAGTACAGGTTTGCTGCTGTTTAACTTCATGGCAGAAGCACTGCCCTTGTATTACACTCCTCTGATAAACACTGGTTCCTATGTTCATAGGTTCATAGGTTGCTCCTAGGCTATCGGTCCTAGGGCCTATACAAGCCTAGCCATAACAATTACCTGGCTATTTCTTTCCACACTATTTACTTCCCTGGACCCCTGTCTAGCAGGCTGACTGACATGATCCCCAGGGTGAATTTCCTTTCTCCCATCCAATCTTCAAGGTTCCTTTTGAAGAGAGATAAAGAGGTGCTCTGCTTGACATGTATGGGCAGTCTATTCCAGAGTCTGGGGAGTATCTGTGTCTGGAACCTATCCCTCCAGCATGTTTTGTTTATTGTGATGACAAGTTTTAGATCCCTGAAGCATGTGGCTCTGAGGGATTGGGATTTCTTTAAGTGTAACTCCGTAATATTCCACTGCGAAGACACCTATAAGTGCCCCAATAAAAAAGCGCAGATTCCGAATGAATCCACGCGTCTAACCAAACATCCACCAGCTGCTGACCAAACGTAAATCTCTGTATCGTAATGTAACAGGCTCAAACAGTACTGAAATACGGTGATTGAATAAAACAGTTCCAAGTTTAATCCATACTGACACGAACAACGTATAAACAGAAAACGTAAATATAAAAGCACAGTGCAGAGTTAAGCGCTTTCACCCATTGACGCTGGGTTTCATCAGAACTCATTAACCAACTGTTCACGAACCCATAAATAACTTTTTTGGCGCCAATTTGCTTTTAAAACCTTAAAGAAATACCATAATAAAATTAATTACAATGTGTTTATACAGATGTATGTATATACAAATATTTCATATACAAGAAACATTGACTCTTGTATTACTTAATGTATATTAAAATATAGATACAATAAATCGTATGTGCTTCACAAAATATAAATCAATACTGTACTTTAAATTTCTATGCTTTCCTTGATATTAATAAATATATACAAATATACAAGAACTGAAGCAGTTAACATGTTTAGTGAAACAATTATTACAAAGTGAAGTAGCAGTACGGACTTCAGACAAAACGGCTACTATAATTCAAAACAGTACAACTGAATTACGACCTCAGAGTGGTCGCACACACATGGATAGATTGGATACTTTCAATTCTCCCATAGCGAATACGAGACCAGGATCCAAACAGACTATTGACAAGGACAATATTGTGTACCAGGAAATATCCAGAATGGATGAACAGGCTGTCAATGTTTCTTCAGACAGCCTGGACATCCCAAACGGACAAACAACTAAAAACTTTAATGCTCTTGATATAAATGACTCACAAAATCGAAGTAAAATTAATCTTTCTAATTTTACATTTGACTTTTCCCTGTATGATATTAATGATGAGGTTACCAGAATAGGAACCAAACCTAAAAGAACTAACCCTACCAAAACTTATTCTACAGCTATAGGTCAAAATGTACATAGCAAAGGTACTGGTATTGTGACTAATGGTACAGGAATGACAACAGAACAAATCAGAGGAATGGACAATGTCAATAGATTTAACACATTTTTGCAGTTTAATTACAATATGAATGATGCAAATGTCATTAATAATGAATTTATCTCAGAAAGTTATGATAATGACAGTTTAAAGACATTGATTTATAAGTTTGGTAAAAAATTGAAAAATATTAATGACTTGAGAGTGGATAATGTATATCTGTCAAAAAATATGGATTTAAAAATGGTTCCTAAAGGTTTGAGATTTTTCAAGTTACCTCTAGGGTTTGAATATTCAGAGAAATTGAAAAAGGAATTCAATGATTTTTTTGACAGTTGTGGATTTAAATATATGGAGTTATTAATGAAATATAATGATGAAAAACTCAGCAAATATATCTTGGAAGCTGAGACACTTAACAATAATATCTTGAATGATTTAGTATTCCCTCAATGGGAACACTTATATAACAAGCAATTCAATGAAGCTAACAAACACATTGGTAACACAAACAAACGTAAAACTAACAAGTTGAAAAGAGACTCTGAACAATACAATACCAACAAAGCATACATATGGCCAAGCAATAGGGGTATTACCAATAATTATGAATTTAAAGATCGTAAAACACAATCATACGAAGTAATTAACAGAGAATATAGGCAAGGGGGAAATAACACAATGTATACACACAATCAAGGATATGTTAACAAGAAGGATTTTCAGAGAGAGGGGAAACAATCAATACAACCGCACTGGATTCGAAATCAGAGCTTTACAAAGGAGACAGTAAATTTTCTGTATTAAATACCAATCAGGACCTGGTAATAAACAGAGATGACAGGTTAGAGGACAAGGCTATTAAAGTGGAAGGGAATATACACACACTTGACAATTTTAATATTTTTAATTACACAGACAAGGTTATAGGAAAAGAATATTTTAATTTATTTAGTAAGGGGATGAAGTTTATACCTAACCCCAAATTTAACTTGGTACATACTATAATTGATTTAAAAAAATATGTTAGAAAAATAAATTTGGAACTGTTTTTTAACAATGTACAGAGTAACACAAATAAAATAAGTTCACACGACAATGAACAAAACTTTTTTTCTTCATTAAAAAAACCGAGTACCTTCAACCCACCAACACACCCAAAGGTGGACTTATATGATAAAATTACATCAAGAAAAATTTATTATGAATACAAAAAATTGAAGGAAATAACTCAACAGAGTAATTTGAGTACAGAGGACAGCACCTTATTAAACACCATTATTAAAGACAAGAATACAAGGGTAATGAGACCTGACAAAGGGGGTGGTATAGTATTATATGACAACTTTAGATACATCATGAAAATGTATGAAATATTACACAATTCTGGAAATTACACCACCATTTCCATTAATGAACTAAATATAGCTTATAGTAGAATAGATTCATATATAGAAGAATATTATATAGAAGCAAGAATTACCAAAGATGAATATGAATTCTTGAGAGTTGATTTTCCACAATTGGCTACTTTTGTAGGTATCCCAAAGACACATAAAGATACCTCTGACCCCCCTTTTAGACCAATAGTGTCTGGTAGTCAGTCCAAAACCTTTCCAATTGGAAGATATATAGATTCCAAACTGAAATTCATTTATGAAAATGTATCTCACATGGTGAAAGATTCTTGGATCTTTTTAATGAATTTTCCAAGAAATATTAATTTAGATAATATTTTATTTTTAACTATAGATGTTATTGATTTATTTTCTTGTATTCCGAAAGATGAAGGACTGATAGCTTTTACTAACAGTATAAGAAAACACACTAGTATGGATTGGAACCAAATTTTTTTATTACAGGAAATGATGTCTATAGTTCTTGATAACAATTATATATATTTCGAAGGAGAAATGTTTAAACAGACAAGAGGTGTTGCCATGGGTGCTGCCTGTGCCCCTATATATGCAAATTTGGTCATGTTGGACTGGGAAGATAATATTTTATTCACATGTGAATTTTTTAAATATGTTAAGTACTACTCAAGATTTTTAGACAACATCTATATATTATGGGGAGCAGATGAGTCATTGTTAGAGACATTTATACAATTTTTAAATTCAAGCAGTAATTATTTAAAATTTACACATTTTCACAATAATACAGGTGTACCATATTTAGATACATTAATAAAATATGAGGCACACCAAGTTTCTTCGATCATTTATAGAAAATATACTTTTTCTAATAGTTACCTTCACTATAACAGCTGCCACCCAGAAATTCTAAAAAATAATATTTTTAAGGGTCAATGTATACGTTCAGCACGCATGACATCCAGTGACATTGACTTAAAGAAGGAACTAGATTACATAAAAGAATTATTTTCGCAAAGAGGTTACCCTAAACATATGATGGACACTACTATTGCATATATTATGGAAAACAGGAATTCTAAATATCAACCTGTGTTAAGTAACCGTGTTGGAAGATCATTAAACAAAATAGATCACAAAATAGAAGAAACAGGCATGATTCCGAGCAAGAAATATAACAAAACATGCGTGATACAGTTTAACATGGCAGCTAGTTATATTAAACACATTATTAGTGATACCTGGAAACTAATATTTAATGACGTTCAGATTACAAGAGTAATAGGTATGAAACCCAATTTTATTTACAAAATGGGTAGTAATATAAAAAACATGGTCGAATTTAACAAAGATAAAAAGATTGACAAACACAAAAAGGAAAATGTAAGCTTAAAATGTGGGTCATGTAGACAATGTAAATACATGTCAGACAAATACATCATTAAGTTAAAAAATGAATTAAAAAGTTGTGTATACAGCAAATTGGGGAACTGTAATAGTAAAATGGTCATATATTTAAGCATATGTCAAATATGCTCTTGTTTTTATGTAGGGAAAACAGAGAGAAATTTAAGGAAAAGAATATATGATCACATTTACAGTATTAAAACCAAAGATATAAATAACGCTTTATACAAACATATTCTTAATGAAGGAAATGATCACAACTTTAGATTCATCATCTTAGAAATATTAAAACCTAACCCATTAGGAGGAGACATTAAAAATTTGTTAAGTTATAAAGAAGTATGGTGGCAAATATATTTGGATGCCACCACTCCCCCAGGTTTGAATGACCACATACCTATAAAACCTTTATTAAATTCTAGATTCTGTTAAATAACTTTAATATTATATACATTTTTAGACATGCCCCCAGATTATAGAATTATATAAACATAAATTATTACAAGATTACACAGATCTTAATGAAGACAATACATAGTTTTATTAATATAGTTTTTACTAACGAAGTATATACTGATAATGCTTTTTTTCAAAAAAAGTATCATTAAGAATATACACAAAAAAAGAATTGTTATTTTTAACATAGTTTTTATATTGTATAGTGTATTGTTTTTATATAGTTTACATATTTTTTATAAACATTTTTATACAAACGTATAATAGATTTTTTAGAAAATTATTGTCAAATGGGACATTATATATAGAACATCAATTTTTGAAATCAATAATTTATATTTACTTGTATTAATTTTGAACATCATACATAGGTAATTATATGCATAGATTGTCCACGTAATAGTAATTTATCAGATGAGGTCAAGTGTGTGTAATTTAGTCACTTTATTTTATATATTATTATATTATATTACATTCATTTTTATTAGGGATATTACACTTATTTATATGAGGGACAACATTATTTTAAATGTTCCTATAGATTTTAATATACACACAAAAGTGGATGTATATATTTATTTATTAATATCAAGGAAAGCATAGAAATTTAAAGTACAGTATTGATTTATATTTTGTGAAGCACATACGATTTATTGTATCTATATTTTAATATACATTAAGTAATACAAGAGTCAATGTTTCTTGTATATGAAATATTTGTATATACATACATCTGTATAAACACATTGTAATTAATTTTATTATGGTATTTCTTTAAGGTTTTAAAAGCAAATTGGCGCCAAAAAAGTTATTTATGAGTTCGTGAACAGTTGGTTAATGAGTTCTGATGAAACCCAGCGTCAATGGGTGAAAGCGCTTAACTCTGCACTGTGCTTTTATATTTACATTTTCTGTTTATACGTTGTTCGTGTCAGTATGGATTAAACTTGGAACTGTTTTATTCAATCACCGTATTTCAGTACTGTTTGAGCCTGTTACATTACGATACAGAGATTTACGTTTGGTCAGCAGCTGGTGGATGTTTGGTTAGACGCGTGGATTCATTCGGAATCTGCGCTTTTTTATTGGGGCACTTATAGGTGTCTTCGCAGTGGAATATTACAGAGTTACTCAATTTCTATTTCTTTAAGTGTAGCATGTCCAGCAGCTCTGGGTTTGACATGGCCTTGTATGTTAAGCAGAGATCGCCTCTGAGTAGACGATATGCGACAGAGTATAGCCGGAGTTTTTTAAGGTGGTCAGCTTAGGGCATCTGCTTTAGGCCTGTGATTCTTTTAGTGAGGTATTTCTACGGCCTTTCCAATATTCAGATGTCTTGAGAGGTACATACCAAATGGGGCATTGTATTCTATAATGGATCTAATAAGGGATGAGTACAGTGGGACAATGACCTCTTTTTTTCTGGATGAAAAGCCCTTAGTTATGAGGTGTGCCACATAAGATTTCCTGACTGTTGTGGCTATGTGGTTATCAAAGGTGAGACCACTGTCCACCTGTGTCCCTAAGTATCTTATCACACTTTCAGTGTTTAGTGTACTGCCACCAACATGGTAATCCACGGGTGCATGTTTTTTCCCAAAGGGGGTTACTATACATTTCTTGGCATTGAGCTTGAGCCCATGGCTCTGGCACCAATCATCTGTTTCTGTAAGGCCCTTTTGTAGAGTATTCACATTATTTGGGGATTCAGTAATGGCTCCCACTTTGCAGTCATCTGAAAACTTTGTTAGCCAGAGTCCCTTAGTGTTGGCCTGTACTTCAGAGAAGTAGATGCCAAACAAGAGCGGTCCCACGACTGAACCCTGAGATACTCCACTTGTCACTTGTCTGGAGCTGGATTTGGAGTCAGCTACTTTTACAGTGTGGGTTCTGTCAGTAAGCCAGTTGGCAACCCATCGAGTGACGTAGGGAATAATGCCCAGCTTAGTAAGTCTATCTATGATTCCAGAGTGGGGGATTGTGTCAAAGGCCTTGGCGAGGTCCAGATAGGCTGTGTGGACCATCTTACCCTTGTCCACAGCTCTGGAGACTGATTCCCATTTAGAGGGTGAGAGGGTGGGTGAAGTTGGCACTGAATTGATCTGCCAGGATATTGGCAATATCCTTGGAATCAGTATATGTAATGCCATTCTGTTGTAGCTCAGATCAGATCTGAGCATTGCCATTTAGATTCTTAACATAGTTATAGAATGCCTTGTGGTTATCTATGGAATCTTTGGCAATTTTATTTTCGTAACTAGCTTTGGAGGATTTTATGAGGGATCTCAGCTTCTTACTGAGGCTGGTAAGGGATTTTTTTGCATCCTGGGATTTTCCTTCCTAGAAAGAGTGTACTGTTTGGTCACTGGCTTACTAACCCTCTCATCTCCATTTTACCTCCCCATTCCAACCTCTTGCAAAAATACCATGTATCCATAGGTTCATAGGTAGGTACTAGGCTATCGGCCCTGGTGCCTATAAAAGCCCAGCCAAAAAGGTACCCTGGCTTTTGCCACCCAAGAAACTTATTTTCCTGTGCCACTGTCGAGCAGAGCCACACAGGTGATCCCCGGGGTGAATTTCCTACTTCCCATCCGATCATCAAGATTTTTCTTGAAGAGTGCTAATGAGGAGCTTTGTTTAATATAGATAGGTAGTTTATTCCAGAGTATGGGAAGTCTCTGGGACAGGAATCTATCCCTCCAGCATGTTCTGTTTATTGTGGTGACAAGGTTTAGGTCCCTAGAGCGTGTAGCTTGGAGGGATTGGGATTTCTTTAAGTGGAGCATGTCCAACAGCTCTGGGTTTGGTATAGCTTTGTATGTTAGGCAGAGATCACCTCTGAGTAGGCGATATGCGATGGAGTAAAGCTGGAGTTTTTTGAGACGGTCTGCGTAGGGCATCTATTTGAGGTTGGTAATCCTCTTTGTGAGGTATTTCTGCGGCCTTTCCAGTTGTTGTAGATGTCTTATGAGGTACATACCAAAAGGGGTGTTGTACTCTATAATGGGTCTAATGAGTGATGAGTAGATGGGAACAACAACCTCTTTTTTTCTGGATGAAAAACCTTTTGTGATGAGGTGTGCCACGTAGAAGGATTTCCTGACTACTGTGACAATGTGATTATCAAAGGAGAGACTACTGTCCACCTGTGTCCCAAGGTCTCATCACACTTTTGGTGTTAAGTATACTACCGCCTATGTTGTAGTTCATGGGTACAGAGTTTTTACCAAAGGGGATGACAATGCATTTTTTGGCATTGAGCTTGAGGCCATGGCTTTGATACCAGGCATCTGTCTCAGTGAGGCCCTTTTGTAGGATGTCCACATCGTTAGGAGTTTTGATTATTGCTCCTAGTTTGCAGTCATCTGCGAACTTCATTAGCCAAAGACCTTCTGTGTTAGCCTGTACTTCAGAGAAGTAGATACCAAACAGGAGAGGACCCAGGACTGAACCCTGTGGTACTCCACTTGTCACTGGTCTGAAGTCGGATTTGGAGTCTGCTACTTTCACAGTGTGGGTTCTGTCAGTGAGCCAGTTGGCAACCCATCTTGTGACATAGGAATTTATATCTAGTTTAGTGAGTTTATCTATAATTCCAAAGTGGGGGATGGTATCAAAAGCCTTGGCAAGATCTAGATAGGCTGTGTGAACCACCTTACCCTTGTCTACGGCTTTGGTGACTGCTTCAAAGAAGTCTATCAGGTTTAGGAGACATGATCTGCCTTTTACAAACCCGAACTGGGTGGGGTCCAGAGTTTGGAGATTACCAATGTCTTTGTTTATAAATTCCATGATGATACGTTCCATGACCTTGCAGATCAGGCTCAGCAGGCTAATGGGGCGGTAGTTCCCGGGATCTGTGGTGGCTCCCCCCTTGTGGAGTGGGATAACCGTTGCTGTGAGCCATTTAGCAGGCACAAAGCCTGAGGTGAGGCTATGATTGAACATGGTATTAGGTGGGGTACCAGTTCGTTCTGTAGTTCATGTAGAACTCAGCCTGGGATGTTATCTGGTCCCATGGATGCTGTGTTCTTGGCTTTGGAGAGTGTGATTTTTACCTGTCCAGCCGTGGTTACAGGAACTTTGCATTCTTTCGGTACAGAGATGGGCTCTTTAGGGGGTGAGAGGGGGGTAAAGTTAGCACTGAACCTATCTGCCAGGATGCTGACAATATCAGTTGGGTCTGTATATTTAGTGCCATTGTGCTGTAACTCAGAGCAGATCTGAGTGTTGCCATTGAGATTCTTGACATAGCTATAGAATGCTTTGTGGTTGTCTTTAGAATCAGTGGCGATTTTGTTTTCGTAACTAGCTTTGGAGGATTTTATCAGGGATTGCAGCTTGTTACTGAGGCTGACCCGGGAGATCCTCCAGTCATGGGATCTTACTCTTTTTTGCAACAGTTTCTTCCTTCTGTTTGTTTATGGCAGGGGACCACCAGATTGGCTTCCTTTTTTGGAAGATAGCATCTTGGTTCTGTTTGGGATAGCATGATCCATGCACTCATGTAAGTGCTTATAAAGTGCAATTGTGTAGGATTCAGTAGTCATAACTGTATTGTCCATCTGCATGGGTGTAATGAGGTTCACCACTTCTGTCTTAAGAAGCATGAAGTTGGCTTTGGAGAAATTTTTTACCATGGTTTCCTTAATGGGGGGTGGGGGCAGGATGTGGATATCTAGGGTAATTAGCTTATGGTCGGATCGGTCCAATGAGGTGTTGACTTCAGGTGTGGAACACCGGTCACTCATGTTGGTAATGACTAGATCTAGGATATTGTTGCCCCTGGTGGGGGTGTGGATAAGTTGATCCAGGCCATTGGAGTTTATGAATTCCAGAAAGCGTTGAGCGAAGGAGTTGGTACATGAGTAGTTTTCCCAGTAAATGGTGGGGTAGTTGAAATCACCCATTATTAGGGTGTTTGGTTGAACCCTAATATTTTCCAGTACATCAAGAAAAGAGTGGGAATCCTGGGGCATGGTGGGTGATCTGTAGCAAGCTACAATTTGGATTGCAGTTTTGCCCAGAGTTAGTTGCACTTGGATAACCTCAGCTGCATTATGCTGAGCAACTAGACTGGAGGTGTGGATATCTTTAATGAATATGGACACACCTCTGCCTTTGGTGTTCTGGTCCAGGTTACATGGCCGAAAAGTGTGGTATGAGTTATAGCCTGGTAGTGCAGGGGTGCCTAATCCATCAATAATAATATTTGCACTTTCTCTTCTTTTTTTACTAACCCTGCAAAGCTCCTTCTTTTCCAGCAACATAAATTTCGAATCTCAGGGTTCTGGTTTAACAAATATACCATCCAATATAACCACAATCCTCACCAAAGATGGACAATTTGAGTGCGTTCCCAGGACAAATTAATATATGTGTCCTCTTCCTGACTACATCTCCATAAGAAGCCATCCCCTAACTCTCAATTTAAAAAATAATTGCATGGGAGTTTTATAACACCTTTGCAATCACTGTGTTCTTGTTCCCATACAACCAGGGTCACCTTTACCTTGGGCATTCTGTGACAGCTATCACTCCATTCCCTATTTGAATTAACTACCTTGTCCACAGTATCCCATTTCAACCTAAATTTTCCATATATCCAAAATATTAAGAACAGTTAAAGTTCTTGTATGAAACTCTAGAGTAGATGAGTAAAATCATATTTCTTGCATTCTTTAATATTCTTCACTTCAATCATTGAACTGTTTGCATCTTTATTTATTTATTTATTAATTTGTTCATTTAGTTTCACGACCACGTACGCCAAAAGCAACAGAAGAAAAACAGAATATCCCAAAACAATGCTGGTGCAGGATTAAAAAACGTCAGCACAGCTCGAACAGTGAAGCTCCTTTATTAATTCATACAATACAAACACCCAACTGGTTAAGCGCTTTCATCTGTTATAATACAGACTTCTTCAGAACCAGGATAATAAAGATTACCATAGTTTAAATAGCTATTTGGCGCCAACAATTTATAAACCAAACAAAAATACTTAAAGAAACATCCTCCTATAAAATTCTGTAAAAAACTTGAATGTTCATAAAATCATAAAACCATAAAATCTATCCCTATGTATATATCTAAGCAAATATCTTGACTATATGATACTATGTAAATATAAAAATAATTTTAACTATAAAAATTCATTCTAAAAAGATGTATATATGACAGCAGCAGACATGAATGTATGCATTAATTAATATAAATAATATCAATTAAAATCTTAAAATTGAGTCATAACAACAATATTAATTCTAACCAAGAACTAAAAATGGTTTCATACTGATACTTTCATTAATACCTGGGGATCTTGTGGCATCTGTAAGTATCTGCCACTTGCTTTCTTTCATTGCTAAAAACACTTTCCAGTTCCCACCTTGTGCAAAATTATCAACCTGATCAATAATAGAAAATATGAAATAATGTTGATCCCCTTTATCGAATATATGTTTATATAATGCATTATTCTTATCTTTAACCTGAATTTTATAATAATGTTCATATATACGTTTTTTTATTTGTCTCTCCATTTTTCCTATATAGAATGCTGGGCAGGCTTGGCATGTAGCAATGCATACTACCTGCTTAGTGTTGCAATTGCCTGCCCTACACTTCACATATGTCTTATTGATGTCTTCAAGCTTAATACCTACTACTTCATTAATGCGTCCACATTATTTGCAAGAACCACATTTACTAGTTCCTTTGGATATATTCTTGGGTTTTTCAAAATTTTTTGCCCTTTCTAATAACTTTTTTATATTGGGAGCCGTTTTATATACAAAACATGGATGGCTGCCCAATGTCAAACCTATATTTTCCGAAATTGTAATCAAATCCCAATGTCTATTTACTATTTCTCTAACAAAATTCACATATGGGGTATACATTAAAACACACACTCTATTTTCACGTTCACATACCAAATCTTTATTATTTAAATTAATGTCTTTATTAACAATGTATGATCTACCTAATAATGGTAAATATTTAATACCCCATTGCTTTTTTACATAATCTACTACGTCTTTCAACATGGCCAAAGGGTAACCCCTGTTTCTGAACATGTTGAAAATGAACTCTAGTTCAAATTCCATAACTTCCTTTGTTGATGACATGCGGGTGGCTCTAATGCACTGTCCCTTAAAAACATTTTTAAACATATAGGGTGGATGATTACTGTTGAATTCTATGTAATCATTAGAAAATGTGGTTTTCCGATATATCCTTCATGCAAACCCTCCATTGGAATGACTTATATACATATCTAGGTAAGCAATACCCTTTTCACTTATATTATATGTAAATCTAAGAAATTCCGTCGTATCATTGATGTAATCAATAAATGAGCTTATTGATTCCTTTGAACCCTTCCATAAAATAAATAAATCATCTAGAAATCTAGTATAAAATACTATATCGGAATAAAATTTACTTTTGAACAAATATTTGGACTCCCATTCCAGTATGACAAGATTTGCAAAGATGGGAGCACACGAGGCCCCCATGGCCACACCTCTGCTCTGTCTAAAGTATTCACCTTGAAACTGTATATAATTATGATCAAGTACTAGTGTCATCATATCTATAATTAAACCAATCTTGTCCCAATTCAGTTTGGAAAATTTTCTCAAACTATTGCTGAAATATTCAAGGCCAACTTCCTTGGGTATGCATGAAAATAAGTCCATAACATCAATGGTTAAAAAAATCAAACCTTCATTCCATATATCTGGTGTAAGCTTACCTAAAAAGTTCCAGGAATCCTTAGTTAAATGTGGGATATTCTCGTACACATGTTTAGTCCATCTATCAATTGCAACTCCCATATTATACGTTTTGGACTTGGATCCTGAAATTATAGGTCTAAAAGGAGGATGTTTAATACATTTGTGTACCTTAGGAGTACCTATTATATTCGCCAAAATAGGATAATCAACCTTCAAAAATGTATAATTCTCGTGTGTTATTCTATTATCATTCAAGTATTCCTCTAGGGCTAAATCTGTCCTTTTGTATCCTATATTTATTTGATTTAGAGAGACCACTTCATAATTACCTGACAAGTACAGTATATTGTGTATTTCAACATTATAATTGAAAGTGTTGTACAATACAATACCACCCCCCCCCTGTCAGGTTTCATTATTCTTATTTCATTCTTGTGCATTAGTTGTTCAAGGCAAATGCGTTCATTTGTTGTTAAATTGTCCTTAAAAACATTATTGTATATATTTTTTGTCTTTATATTATTATTCAACCAATAAATGTCTTTGCACACCATTTTTTCAAAATTGGCTACTTGTGTATTGGGAACTGGAATATATGTACTTTTTTTAATAAGATGCTTTTGCACTACTGGCTTCACATTGTCATCACCTTCCCAAATTGTATGGCTAAATTTAACCTTCTACAATACAGTTTAATTTCCTTAATAGTATCAACTAAATTAAAACCATTAATAGGAATATATTTCATATCTTTGCTAAATAACGTAAAGAATTCCTGGCTGATATCTCGATCAGTATAATTAAACACATTAAAACCATTAAAAGAATGTAAAATACTGTTTCCTTCACTTACTATAATCCCTTTTTCTTTTTCTTCATTAATATTGTTGTTGTGCTGTATAATATCTTGGCTTGTACCTACAGATTTGTCTAAAGACATGTAGAATGTCAATTTATCAGTTGATAACTTACTAGTATCCTTCTGACCAGTCGTTGTACACCATCATTCCCTTCTGTTCCACTGAGTGTACTGCTTTTTGGGGGCTGGGTAATACCTGCCCCCTTGAAAATTTGCTTCACTATGCATATGTCTTGTTCTATTTCTATAACTAAAATTCCTTTCCTTCTCAATGGCTGGTCTATCTTGTGGCCAAATATATGCTCTATTGTTCTGATACTGTTCCTTATCACACAGTATCTTCTTGTTTTTCCTATTGTATATACTGATAGCTTTGTTTTCAGCTATATGGAACTGTTTATAATAAAATTCCTTCAACTGTTCAAATAACATGTCCTTAACAATGTTATCATTCAACTTTTCTACTTCTTTAACTAAAATAAACAATTTCTCATCATTCAATTTCATTAACAGTTTCGTATATGCAAAGCCAAAACCATCAAATAACTTGTTAAATTCATTTATAATGCCTACATTATATTCAACTCCCAAAGGTAATTTATAAAATCTTAGTCCTTTGGGTACAATTTGTATAGCAATACATTTCACTAAGTAGGCATTGTCAATTTTTATATTCTTGATGTTAAGTAATTTCTTACCCAACGCCAGTATCATTTCTTTTATAGAGTCATTTGGTAGGCTCAAGCTCCTCCCTTCATTAAACACATAAGATTGTTCATCTACATTTATAAAATCATACTCACTCAAAAATTGATCAATAACATCATTGTTCTGATTATTATTTGCATGTTTTGATTCCACAGTCATTTGTCCTGATGTTTTTTTGGATTTTAAATTTATATATGGACTAGAAACAGTTTTATTATGAACAACAGTACCTTTAAAATGGTCGCTCTGTGCCTTCGTTATAGCTGAATATGTTTTTACAGGCTGCCGGCTTTTTGGTTGCGCTCCATTACGTTCGGCTTCATCTCGGGAATGGAATAAACTGAAATTGAATGTAAACTCATTTACTGGTGAAAGATTAATGTTAATATTTCTGTTAGTAAGCTCCAGAGAATATTGTAGAGACTGTGAGCCACCATTACCCAATCACACCTGTCCATTGGGTATGTCAATTTGCGTACTGATGTCAATACCGGTAGGTGCAGTAGACCATTTGGCAGAGGATGTACGCTCAGAAACAACACCTTGTGTTGGAGTTACCGAAATCCGACTCACGAGATCAATGAGTCTGGTAGCCTCTGCCTGTAATGTAGTAACTTCTGACCGGAGGGAATCAAAATCCTTCCTGTTCAATGAAGCTTGTGACTCGTCTTTGTTGCCTGCCATACCAGACTCACGACCACATACACCAAAAGCAACGGAAGAACAACAGAATATCCCAAAACAATGCTGGTGCAGGACTAAAAAACTTCAGCACAGCTCTAACAGTGAAGTTCCTTTATTAATTCATACAATACAGGGATAGATTTTACGATTTTATGAACATTCAAGTTTTTTACAGAATTTTATAGGAGGATGTTTCTTTAAGTATTTTTGTTTGGTTTGTAAATTGTTGGCACCAAAATAGCTATTTAAACTATGGTAATCTTTATTATCCTGGTTCTGAAGAAGTCTGTATTATAACAGATGAAAGCGCTTAACCAGTTGGGTGTTTGTATTGTATGAATTAATAAAGGAGCTTCACTGTTCAAGCTGTGCTGAAGTTTTTTAGTCCTGCACCAGCATTGTTTTGGGATATTCTGTTGTTCATTTAGTTTGGTAACTATCACTGATCCCTATGAACCGATTTTAGTCTCAGCCCAGGAAAAAAGAGATTGTATTATACAAAATGATCAATTTCAACAATTGGTTAAGCTTCTGGTGTCATTCTAAGGGGATCCAGTATCTGTCTGCCTGGGATACCATGATTGACAGACCACAATGCTTTGCCAGAGATAGCCTGCACCTGTCACCCCTGGGATTCCAGATACTAGCTAAGGCTCTTGCCACCCCTATAGTGCCTTTTTTAGGCAAGGTTCAAATGATAAAATTATCACTGTAACAGGTACAAGCAAGCAAAATCTGAGGGTAATGCTACTCAATACTAGAAGTCTAAACCTCAAAATGCATTCACTCGAGGCACTCCTTAAAATGGAGAAAGCTGAGATCTGTGCAGTGACAGAGACCTGGTTCAAGGCTCCAGAGAGCACCCCTGCAATAGCAGGCTACAATTCATACCACACCTTTCAGTCACCTAACCTGGGCCAAAACACTAAAGGTGGAGGCGTGTCCATATTCACCAAGGATATCCACACTTCCAGGCTAGTTGCCCAACATAATGCATCCGAAATTCCCCAGGTGTAACTAACACTAGGTAAGACTACAATCCAAATTGTAGCTTGCTACAGATCCCCCACCATGCCCCAAGATTCCCACTCCACTTTTCTTAACATACTGGAAAATATTAAGGTACAACCAAATACCCTAATACTGGGTGACTTCAACCACCCTGCCATTAACTGGGAAAACTACTCATGTACCAACACATTTGCTCAACATTTTTTTGAATTCATAAATTCTAGCACCTTGGATCAACTTATCTATACCCCCACCAGGGGCACCAATATCCTAGACCTGGTTATTACCAACATGGGCAACTGATGCTCCACATCAGAGGTCAGATCCGACCATAAGCTAATCACCCTAGATATCCACATCCTGCCCCCACCCCTATTAAGGTAACCACTGTACAAACTTCTCCAAAGTCAACTTCATGCTTCTCAAGACAGAAGTGACACCCATGCAGACGGAAAGTAGCAGTACGACTGCTGAATCTTACACCAACGCACTGTATGAACACATACACGAGTGCACTGTATGAACACATACACGAGTGCACTGTATGAACACATACACGAGTGCACTGTATGAACACATACACGACTGCACTGTATGAACCCATACATGAGTGCACTGTATGAACACATACACGAGTGCACTGTATGAACACACACGAGTGCACTGTATGAACACATACACGAGTGCACTGTACGAACACATACACGGGTGCACTGTATGAACACATGCATGAGTGCACTGTATGAATACATACATGAGTGCATGGATCGTGCCATCCCAAATAGAACCAAGACACTCTCCCCCAAAAAAAGGAAGCCTATCTGGTGGGCCCCTGCCATAAACAAACTCTAAAACAAAAGGAAGAAACTGTTGTAAGTTGCAAAAAAATAGTAAAATTCCATAATTGGAAAAACTCCCTTGTCAGCCTCAATAATAAGCTGAGATCCCTCATAAAATCCTCCAAAGCTAGTTACAAAAACAAAATATCCACAGATTCCAAAGACAACCACAAGGCATTCTATAGTTATGTCAAGAATCTCAATGGCAACACTCGGATCTGCTCTGAGTTACAGCATAATGGCACTAAATATAGAGAACCATATGATATTGCCAACATCCTGGCAGATAGGTTCAGTGCTAATTTCACCCCCCCCCCCCACCCCCTAAAGGGCCCATCTCAATACTGGAAGAATGCCAAGTCCCAGTAATCACAGCACCACAGGTAAAACCCACACTCTCCAAAACCAAGAATACAGCATCCATGGGACCAGGCAACATCTTGGGCTGTGTTCTGCATGAACTATAAAATGAACTGGCACCCCACCTAAGTACCATGTTCAATCATAGCCTCACCTTAGGCTTTGTGCCTACTGAATGGCACACAGCTATAGTTATCCCACTCCACAATGGGGATCCACCACGGACCCCGGGATCTACTGCCCCAGTAGCCTGATGAGCCTGATCTGCAAGGCCATGGAACGTATCATCATGGAACTTATACACAAAGATATAGGTAACCTTCAAACTCTGGACCCCACCCAGTTTAGGTTCATAAAAGGTAGATCATGTCTTCTAAACTTGATTGACTTCTTTAAAGCAGTCACCAGAGCCATGGACGAGGGTAAGGTGGTTCACACAACCTATTTAGACCTCGCCAAGGCCTTCAACACCAGCCCCCACTCTGGAATCATAGATAAACTCACTACACTGGGCATAAATCCCTATGTCATGTGATTAGTTGCCAACTGGCTCACTGACAGAACCCACACCGTGAAATTAGGCGACTCCAAATTTGACTCCAAACCAGTGACAAGTGGAGTACAACAGGGTTTAGTCATGGTTCCTCTCCTATTTGGCATCTACTTCTCTGAAGTTCAGGCCAACACAGAGGGTCTATGGCTAACAAAGTTCACAGATGACTGCAAACTGGGAGCCATTATTGAATCCCCAAATTATATGGATATTCTACAAAAGGGCTTCACTGAGACAGATGCCTGGTGTCAAAGTCATGGCCTCAAGCTCAACGCCAAAAAGTGCATAGTCATCCTCTTTGGGAAAAACCCTGTGCCCATGAACTACCACATAGGTGGTAGTCCACTTAACACCGAAAGTGTGATAAGAGACCTAGGGACACAGGTGGACAGTAGTCTCTTCTTTGATAACCACATTGCCATAGTAGTCAGGAAATCCTTCTACGTGACCACCTCATCACAAAAGGTTTCTCATCCAGAAAAAAGGAGGTCATTTTTCCTCTCTACTCATCCCTCATTAGACCTATTATAGAGTACAATGCCTCATTTGGTATGTACCTCACAAGACATTTACAACAACTGGAAAGGCCGCAGAAATAACTCACAAAGAGGATCACCAGCCTCAAACAGATGCCCTTTGCAGACCACCTCAGAAAACTCTATCTCTACTCCATCGCATATCGCCTACTCAGAGGTGATCTCTGCCTAACATACAAAGCCATGTCAAACCTGGAGTGTTAGACATGCTACACTTAAAGAAATCCCAATGCCTCCGAGCTAAATGCTCCAGGGACCTAAACCTTGTCACCAAAATAAACAAAACATGCTGGAGGGATAGGTTCCTGTCCCAGAGACTTCCCATACTCTGAAGCAGACTGCTCATTCATGTCTAGCACAACACTCTATTAGCCCTCTTTAAGAAAAATCTTGACGATTGGATGGGAAATAGGAAATTCTCCCTCAGGATCACTTCTGTGGCTCTGCTTGACAGGGGCATGGGAAAATAATTTGTTTGGATGGCAAAAGCCAGGGAATCCTTATGGCTAGGCTTATATAGGCGCTAGGGCCGATAACCTAGTACCTACTTATGAACCTATGAGCAAGTAGTAAAACAGAACATAAGAGTCAATAAAGCAAAGTTACAAAAGAAAGTGAAAAGTGTGAGGAACAAAGGAAAAGGATGTCATTGGTCAGATGTTAGCTAAGTATAAAGGTTGTAAAACAGAAGGCAGAGTTTCAAAATGTAGAAAAAAATACTAGAATATAGAAGAAAGTGCATAGAAGTAAAATGTTAACATTATTTACAAATGAACATGAAGCCCATAGCAGTTAGAATATGGATGTGGAGTTATAATGTATACGAATGTGTGTTACAACTAGAAGTGTAAAGAGGTGTGCAAGGATTTAGAAGTTTATGTAATGAGGTATGAGGGTGATCATTTGTATTCTGCTTACACTTTTAGGTGTTTTTTGAGTTGTGTCTGAAAATAGAAGCAAGAAAAGATGGCTTTCAACTGAGCTAATTGGAGGAAGAGCACTGAGCAAACCCTGATCTGCGATATACAACATTAAGTATACTGTTTTTTGCTTATTTTTATGAGTTATTTATAGCACTTTTATTGTCTGCTGCATACTTTTCTAGCTAGTTTCACTGTTTGTGAGGTACTAACTGGAAATTTTCTACATTTCTTAAGCATCTGTTTGGGTTTGTTTGTTCTGATTTCCTGCCAAGGAGTGTATCATATAACTTATTTGTTTGCAGTTAAAAGCATTCTCTAGAGTCTCCTTGCCCCTTTATCTGTTTAAAACTTTAATTTAAAGGCTCACTGCTGCTTTTCTGCTGTGATAAACATTTCTGCAATTTTTTTTCTATCTAAGTAGTGTGGGTAGTTGTAGCATTGTCCATATTCAGGCTTGTGTTTTGGGCCTAGTTGTTTGTTTGTAGAGGCTGTGTGTCTGAGCATATGTTCCAGGCCTTCTTAGTTTAGCCAAAGCCATTCTTGCATTTCAGTGAGAGGGGAGTGTTTATGGTCATTGGCTGATTGGGGTTACCTGGACTACGGCTTGGAGTAAGCACCTCATTGGTTCTTTCGAGATTTTCTTAAAGTTGTTTCAGGTTTCAACTTTCTGTTACTTAAGAAGTTAACTTGTGAGTGTTTCTGCTATTTCACATTGAGCTAATCAGAGGAAGGGCACTGAACAAACCCTAATCTGTGATATATAACATTAAGAATCCTGTTTTTTACTTATTTTTGCGAGTTATTTATAGCACTTTTATTGTCTGCTGCAGACTTTTCTAGCTAGTTTCACTGTGGTTGAGGTATTAACTGGAAATTTTCTACATTTGTTAAGTACCTGTTTGGATTTGTTTGTTCTGACTTTTGTCTCCCACCCTTCCTCCCTATTGATATCCTGTTCTTATACTTGGTGGCTTTGAGTTGCCCGCCCCTACTATAAATTTGATCTGGGGCACTCCTCCCAGTTTAGTGTCATTGCTTCATTCTACCTAATACTGGGAGAACATTTGAGAAGGCCAACCCTTAACCTTGAGTTATCTTCTGTTCCTCCTTACTCCCTTTCCACTTTACAAAAAAAATTGTAAGCTTGTTTCCTGCCTTTCCTGTAAGTAGTCTAGATTTGCTGTATCTAGGACTGTTTGTAAGCTTCTGAGCCCCCGCCTCTTAGCTAGGGTTAAATTATTCCCGGCGCCATAAAGTCTGCTCTTCAAATTTTCCCTTAGAACTAGCCAGTTTTTTTAGTTTTAGCACTCAAATCTGTTTCTTTGAGCTCAGCACTTGTTCAGAACTCGTTGTAAGCACTAAATAAGCTACAAATTACTACAGCACTCAAATTTCCTCACTTGTCTAGAGGAAACCAGGTTTTAGTACTTAAAAAATACGCACCTATCCAGGTATGTCTAAGGGTCAGCTCCCAGTGTTTTCTCCTGTCTACCTGATGAATCTGGGCATCTTGGGGCAATGCAGCAATTGCCTCATGTACACAGACACCCCACTCCTCCTACCACCCAACATTACAACCTGAGAGATGCACTTATATAGCCAAACTGGAAGCAAAGCTCTTTTCACCCAAGGCTGGACAAGACAGTCAAGAAGAGAGGGTAAATACTTGCACCACACCACACTCATCACATAGTCCCTCAAAATCTACACCGCCAAAACACACACATAGAAACACAAAACACACACCTACATTCACGGAGGCTCTCAATAAAAATCTGCCCAAGCAACACGGACCTCCAAAGTAGAAACGCAAGCAACCTCCACCCCCCAACACAACCCGAATGACACATAGCCCACAAACTCAGTGTGCCACTCAACCACAGCCCATAAGGTATAACAACGTACCCAACACTCTAGTCATAGGTGACTCTATAATCAGGCACACTGATGCTCCACTCACCAGACTAAACAAGGAGAAAGTTACTGTCAGCTGCCTGTCGGGGGCCAGGATCCGCCACATAATGCACACATTCAGGAAACTCCACAACAAGTACAAATATGACTCTTTCATTGTCCATGTTGGTGTGAATGATCTGTGATGTACCTCCCTGGACTACATGAAAGGAGACATGAAAGAGCTGTCCGATCTTGTAGCCCAGTCAGTTATGACCCTAGCCCTGAGTTGCATCCTGCCATCACCCAAAATGATACCACAGTACAAGGACTAAATGATTGACTTCAACAATTGGCTAAGCTACTGGTATCATTTTAAGGGGATCCAGTATCTGTCTGCCTGGGATGACATGACCAACAGACCATGATGCTTTGCCAGAGATGACTTGCACCTGTCACCCTTGGGATTCCGGATACTGGCTAAGGCTCTTGCCACCCATATAGTGCCTTTTTTAGGCAAGGTTCAAATGACAAACTCACCACTGTAACAGGTACAAACAAGCAAAATCTGAGGGCAATGCTACTCAACGCTAAAAGTCTAAACTTCAGAATGCACTCACTCGAGGCACTCCTTAAAATGGAGAACATCGACATCTGTACAGAGACAGGGACCTGGTTCAAGGATACAGAGACCACCCCTGCATTACCAGGCTATAATTCATACCACACCTTTTGGCCACCTAACCTGCACCGAAACACTAAAGGCGGAGGAGTGTCCATATTCATTAAGGATATCCACACCTCCAGGCGAGTTGCTCAGCATAATGCATCCAAGATTATCCAAGTGCAACTAACTCTATGCAAGACGACAATCCAAATTGTAGCTTGCTACAGATCCCCCACCATGCCCCAGGATTCCCACTCCTCATTTCCAATACACTAGAAAATATTACGGTACAACCTAACACCCTAATAATGGGCGCTTTCAACTACTCCACCATTAACTGGGAAAACTACTCATGTACCAACTCTTTTGCTCAACATTTTCTGGAATTCATAAATTCCAACTCCTTGGATCAACTTATCCACAGCCCCACCAGGGGCAGCAATATCCTAGACCTAGTCATTACCAACATGGGCAACCTGTGCTCCACACCAGAGGTCAATTCCTCATTGGTCAGATCTGACCACAAGCTAATCACCGTAGACATCCACATCCCACCCCCACCCCATTTGGGAAACCACCGTAAAAAATTTCTCCAAAGCCAACTTCACGCTTCTTATGAAAGAAGTGGTAAACTTCATGACACGCATGCGGATGGACAATAGAGGTACGACTGCTGAATCCTACACAAATGCACTTTATAAGCACTTACACGAGTGCATGGATCATGCAATCCCTAACAGAACCAAGATGCTATCTTCCAAATAAAAGGAAGCCAATCTTGGGATCCCCTGTCATAAACAACCTCTACAACAGAAGAAAGAAACTGTCGCAAAAAAGTATAAAATCCCATGATTAGAGGAACTACCTGGTCAGTCTCAGTAAAAAATCTGAGATCCCTCATAAAATCCTCCAAAGCTAGTTATGAAAACAAAATCACCACTGATTCTAAAGACAACCACAAAGCATTCTATAGCTATGTCAAGAATCTCAATGGCAACACTCAGATCTGCTCTGAGTTACAGCACAATGCACTGAATATACAGAACCAACTGATATTGCCAACATCCTGGCAGATAGGTTCAGTGTTAACTTTACCCTCCTCTCACCCACTAAAGGGCCCATCTCTATACCAGAAGAATGCAAAGTTCCTGTAATCATGGCTGCACAGGTAAAAACCACACCCTCCAAAGCCAAGAACACAGCATCCATGGGACCTGACAACATCCCAGGCTGCATTCTACATGAACTACAGAATGAACTGGCACCCCACCTAAGTACCATGTTCAGTCATAGCCTCACCTCAGGCTTTGTACCCACTGAATGGTGCATAGTGACAGTTATCCCACTCCACAAGGGGGGGGAGTCACCACGGACCCCAGGAACTACCACCCCATTAGCCTGACGAGCCTGGTCTACAAGGCTATGGAATGTATCGTCATGGAACTTATAAACAATGACATTGATAATCTCCAAACTCTGGACCTCACCCAGTTCGGGTTTGTAAAAGGCAGATCATGTCTCCTAAACCTGATAGACGTCTTTGAAGTGGTCACCGAAGCCGTAGATGAGGGTAGGGTGGTTCACACAGCCTATCTAGATCTCGCCAAGGTTTTCAACACCATCCCTCACTCTGGAATTATAGATAAACTCACTAAACTAGGTATAAGTCCCTATGTCACAAGATGGGTTGCCAACTGGCTCACTGAAAGGACCCACACTGTGAAAGTAGCAGACTCCAAGTCTGACTTCAGACCAGTGACAAGTGGAGTACCACAGGCTTCAGTCCTGGGTCTTCTCCTGTTAGGTATCTACTTCTCAGAAGTACAGGCTAACAAAGGAGATCTTTGGCTAATGAAGTTCACAGATGACTGCAAACTAGGAGCCATAATCGAAATTCCTAACAATTGTGGACATCCAAAAGATGTGATCCAAGGAAGAGACTGACTGGTTCTTGAACAAAAGACTAGCTGGATTTTTCTAGAGTTGCAGTGATTCTCATCCCTTAGGATGCATGTGTTGAATCAACAGAGTCTGAAATAGTTTGAACGGTGTCAGGATTTATTTTAGAGCAAAAGCTACTAGAGGGAGGCAGCATTTGAGTAGGGCAAGGAAAATTCTTCTGCCTATAGCATTCCTAGTGGGCCTGGAGGGAAAAGTAGACATTATATTTGGTCAAAAGAGCAAGAGCTGAATAATCCAATCAGTGTTTTATATTTCAACCATTTCCTTGTTTCCAAATTCATATTTCTGAAACCCTTTCCTCTAAAAAATCTAAGTTAATTTGTATTTATCACCTCTACCAAATCTTCAGCTATCTTAATACCTCTGTTTTTCTACCACCTCCATTCACTGAACCACCTCTGATCTTCAACTTTAAATTATTCCACAGGGGCTGCATCAAAAATATCATTCTCCATATAGTCCTACATGTCCTTATATCATCCTTTATCGCTATCATGTCCTGTTCATAACATCCAACCTTGTCTTATAGATCCCATTCATTCACCCCATCATTTGTACTTCCATAGAGTCCCTAGCACTATGTGATTCTCTTAGTATTAAAGAAGATAGAATAGATAACATCTAAAGATAAAAATCTTGCACGCTCTATTCTCAAAACTTTTATACAATCAAAATCTTTCCTTAGTGATATGACGGCTTTTAGACCACTAATCAAAGCTGTCACAACACTCCTGAATTTTCTGAATCCATCTCTCTTTCTTATATATTGGCAAATGCCAGAGCATATATCTGACTTTGGCGATATCATCACTTGTACAACATTCACTCTACCCACTAACATGAGCACCTTGTTATTTTACCCACATAACTGGTCAGAAATCTGAACAATTTCTTACTGTTGTAAGCTATGATATCCTTCTTAATTCTCTATACTTGTATACATAAATATTTTATAAAATGCCCTCTACTAATCCATTTCTCATCTCTAGAAGCCTAAGCTTTTCCCACTGTAACAATAGCAATCTTTTCCCAATAAATTTCTAGCTCAGATTCCATTTTGAATTTCTCAAGAAAGATGCATACATCCTAAATTACTAATCTGGTCATCAACAGAAAGAAAGAAAATCTCTTAAGTTTTATTTTTAATTTAATTTTACATTTGATAACCGGGAAAGTCCGACTTGGAACAAAACTAATTTTCAGCAGAGGCCTGGGGAAAAACACTCCAGGCGCATGTCTTTGAACATAGGAGGAAACCTGTGCACCCAGAGAAAACCCACATGAATGCAGGGAGGACATGCAGACTCTGCACAGAAGGCACTCCATCTGAGAATCGAACCGGAGAACCTCTTGCTGTGGGGCGACAATGCTACCGCTGCACGACTGCACCATCCATTATTTATTTAAAGCTATCCAAACATTCCTAACTCTCTGGACAAGATCTTCAATCACCAAAAGAATTGACTGAGTGACAGTGGACAACCCAGTTTTCTACCTCTTATCTTCATTCACCAAATTTATAACACGGGGTTTCCCATTACAAAATGTAAGACCCATATAGATTTATTTTAGTATTACAGGAAATTGCTCCTGTCCTAACACTCATTTTCTGCTTTTGTTGTAAACTGTCTCAGTATTTTTCACCCCCCCATCAATCTCACTTTAATATAATCTGTCTAATTTCCATATACTAATAATGGAATTACACCTTTCAAACTCTTTGCCAGGATCATCAGTAAAATAATAGCATCCATATTCAAAAGTGGTATGGGCCTATAAATACTGGAGTCTACCTTATCCTGTCCATGTTTTGATAGTAGGTGCAAATGAGCCCTAGTGAAAGAGTCTGTGAGAGCACCTAATATTGCACTGTCATTAAGAATTGTACACAAATCCAGTAATAGCACCTGACCTATCACCTTATAAAATTCTGCAACAACACTATCAATCCCTTGAGTCTTTCTTTTCTTAAATGCTGGCATGACACCCATAATTCATCCATGATAACATTCTTTCCCATCCCCTGTATCTGCTCTACATTTAAACATGTGCCCCACACAAAACCTTACCACTTCATAACTTCTCTAAACCTTCCAAAGATGCACATCCTAGCTTGATATATGTGGGAGTCATACTCCTGCAGAATCCTCTTGAGAACCTCTCTAGACCTATTTACTTTTCTTTTTCTCTCTATTAACTCAAAACTAATTATTTTTCTTCTTTCTTTCTTTCTTTCTTTATATTTCCAAGCTAAATATTTCCCACCCCCCTCACCATGGACCCACCATAAGTCGTTCTGCATTGTCAACAAAGATCTTTCCAACACTATTGTGTCAAGCTCTTATTTTCACTGTCCCTACCACCTACATTAAATCCATTCTTCCCTCAACCCCACATTTCTGTCTTTCAAGCAACAATCTATCTTATGAAATATTTCTTTACCCTGTCTTCTTCAAAACTCCTCTTGACATCTTAAGTCACCTTTAATTGCACATTTAAGGGTATTCCACCATACAGACTTATGACCACTTTCTTCTTTCCAAATAAAAAGTTTAAACCCTCCAATAGCAACTGTCTCTTTTTAAGCACATCTTCATCCTCCCAAAATCAAGGTTTCTATCTCCATCATCTTTGACCGTCCTTCCAGTTAACCCTAACTATCATATCCAGGCGTGAATGATCAGACAAATTCCTCTTAACAACAAATATATGTTCCTCTTGAAATATAACCTTCCCTTATATGAGAACCCTATTGAATATGCTAGCTTGCTTTAATTCATACCTTGAAAAAGTATAATCATGTAGTGATAAATACTTTTCTCTCCAAATATCCATCCAACCTTCCTCAGTTTTTTCCATCTTAAGGAAACAGTGCTAGCCCTGCTAGTCATCCCTTCTCCTAAGCTTTCATTCCAGTGAATGTAATATAGTGATATTTAAGTCACCTGCAACTGCTTTCTTCTCATTTTGGGGGGGGGGTATGCCACTGCCACTGCCACTAATCATAAAAATCCCTTCATTTGGTTGATAAAGGCATCCAGACCACAAATGAACATCTGCAAATATAACTGCCACAGCTACATTTTCTCAAGCAACCTCTACCAAACCCCATAATAATGTCCTGATCAAAATCATTGACCCATTTCTTACCTGCTTTGGATGTACTCTCTCCAACCCCTTACCATCCCCTACCTCCCATTTTAGTTGCTTCCCTTTTGTTTAACTTAGTTTCTGGAGAAAAATTACATCTCCTTTCATCCTAGGAAGCCTTCTTAAAATTTACCTCAACTTAACTAGATGCTCAACACAACCTACATTCCAATATAAAATCAACAAATACCTCTCCTCTCCCCCCTCAGAAAGATCATCACACCTAGGAACCTCCACCTTCCGTAATATCTTGCACTATGAATAGTCTATACCTGGCCTAATGACTTCCCATGATTCTTGGTTTAACACTTAGAGAGCACATAGTTATTCTCCATTCTTACACTATGAGCAAGAACCCTCCAGAACCATCTACTGAAGGATGTAAAAGTCTCAAAAATAAAATACTTCTTCACTTAAACAAATCCATAAAAGCTTAAAAGGTTCAAGCCTGAAAAGTAAACCCCACACTATAAATTATGTGAAAAGCATGAACTTTGTAAATCACGCAATGAAAACAATCCTCTAAATATAGGTAAAAAAGATGCAATCGATGCAATACAGTCTAGTGTATTTATCTATTTATTTATTTTGAGATTTGTATGTGTGTGTATGTGTGTGTGTGTGTGTGTGTGTGTGTGTGTGTGTGTGTGTGTGTGCGTGTGTGTGTGTGTGTGTGTGTGTGTGTGTCTGTATAATAGCATCTGACCTATCCTTTTGTAAAATTCTGCAACAAAACCATGGAAGCACTATCTTCCAGTTTGAGCACTGGCTCTAGGTGATGGTCACCGTTGATGTGACACCCTAACACCATGTGCAAAATAGGAAAAGGAGGTTGATGCCAATACCAGCGCTAATGCCTATTCCATTAAAAAAATCATGTATTATGAACTTAAAATATCTACATCCAAAAAGGTATGGACCAATACCACTCCCAATGTAACACCCAAACTAAATGTTCATAAACGTGCTGTTTTGGGAGGAAATAGCCAATTAACCATTTGGCAACAAATTAGTAATCATATATGCATCCACTAATATACTTTTTAATTGAAGAGTTCAGTCTTTGTCACACTTAAAATAATCACATCCTTAAGATTCTGATAAAACTCTCTACCATTATAGCATCTGTTCACTGTTCAGACAAGCCATAATAGATCAGTCTGGGAAGTGATGCTCAGTACTTACTCAAATAATAAACTATTCTTACCTCAGTCTTTGCGGTATATTAAAAAAGTGAAAGAAGAAAATGATTAGGTAGAATTCCACATTGTAATTGTGACATAGTTGCTAGACCTTTCTTAGGAGTTAGTGCCTTGCCCTTTATAGGTATGCCTTTGTTGACTGGACGGGATTCCCTTTCTTCACAGTCATCCTTAATCCACTTGAAAACTGGCTGTTCTTGCTTGATGATAAGCTAATTTGATCTGCTGACATAGCCAGTGAAAGCTCTTCTTGACTGTGATATATTTTTACCTTTATTCAAATTTTTGCACTTTTCTGGTCTTTCTCGGGTTTTATTCTGCTGAGTGCAAGTCTCCTGAATATTACATGAAGCAGATAAAGCCAAACTAGTGAAACAAGGCAATTGCTTATCCAGCTCCCTGCAGCTTCCAGCTAAACATTACTGTTCACCCTTCTTGGCAGGGGAAGCTATACTTTCTTTATAACTTCCTCCTTCTGTTCACTGACTAATCTATTTGTCCCTCTTGACCTGTTCTTTTCTTAGCATTGGGAAAGGCTTCCACTCCTCTTCAACCATGCTGAGGAACAATCCTTAGTGAAGATTCTTTGGCCTGGAACTCCTAGATCCATGCCCTAGCCTCCTCAGGGATATGGAAACAACTTCACAGCTCTCCATCTACCACCATCAGGGCTGCAGTACAAGATGGAATACCATTTGAGCTTCTGGTACACTGCTTTATGAGTCTCATACAAAACCTTACAAAAATCCTGATAAACATAGGTTCATAGGTTCTTAGATTCATAGGCTCAAAGGTATTTATTAGGCTAATAACCACTAGGAACCTTATAAGCCTAGCCGTGCAACACAAATGTGACCCACAAGTTTGATTTATATAGGGGGTGATTTACTGACATGCATATTGTCTACCGTAATGTCATGGATTAATTACATGCTGTTTAACAGCCGCTCTTAAGCAGTTTAGGAATGAAAATAATTTAGCATGTGATGAGGCTTCTTTGAACCAGGGATCAGCTTGCCCACACAGTGGATATCATCTTTCTCCCATTCTATTGGTGTGGGAATGTTAACAGCACGCAGCAATTTGGTGTGGGTAAAGTTGTAGAGGTTGTCTGGAAGTTAACAGGATTAAGGCTATGAGCTGTTAATGAGCTGTTTCCTGTAGTATAGAGTTTGACTCCCTCAGAATTCCTTTGCCTGCCATCTGACATTGAGCAAGACTTTCAATGAGGCAGTGTTCCGGGCCAGTTAGAAAATTGGGTAAGGCATCTCAATAATCCCTTGGACTACATTTTAGTAAGTACCTGTGAACCTTTGAGCTGCCACATCTTCCTGAATATTGGTAAATTGGATAGTTTTGTGTTGTTTTGTTTTATTTTCAATGTCATCCATCTTAGATTTTGTCTTCTAGAACTCACTTTTCCACTGCAGAAAGTGATTCCTTTGGGATACAATATAATTATGTTGTTTTAATGGTCATTGAGGATGTTCAGTGTTTGCTTTTGATGTCCAAGAACATTCTTGTTGTTTATTTAACCAGCCTTTCAGCATCCCAATTCTCAAGAGATACTGACTCTAATGTTTAAGTATTTTGGCCTCTTTAATAATGGAGTGTTCCTTCAGCAACAACTGATAACCTTGTATGTCAGAACCATCCATCTATTCTGTAACAAACTTCTTCCTTAGCAGTTCCAGATTCATTGAATCTTAATTTATAAATGGCACAGGAGAGAACTAAAGGAAATTCAGCCCACCATGACTGGTTCCATGTATGTTTCAGAATAGGAATAATTTAGCTGTTGTACAGCAGCACAAATACAAGCAATATTATTGATTAACAGCTATACATATTGCAAATGGGAAATCTACAAATAGAAGCATAAGTCTTATAAAAGGGTCTATATTATAAGATCGAAGTTTTACAACTTCAAATACCATATGGGCAACACAATATGAGCGAAGTTGTAAAACCTCGAAAGCAAAATAAAAAACGTAACAATAAAAGAAAAACCTACTTGATCGCTCTGAGCAGGGGGGCAAGACCCCTGCACCCCCCCCCACATGGGGCACCCCTGCTACTTAAATATACCAACTCTGAGATCACACTACATTGAAGTAAAGGGAAGAATTCCCTATGGCGATCTCCGTTCACACTTGCGAGGTTTTAAATATTCGCTCATATGGTGTCAGCCATATGGTGTTCGCATATTTAAAACTTCAGTCTTCTAATATAGACCCCTTATAAAATGCACTATATTTTAGAAAGAAATGTCATTTTTTAATATTCCAGAAGCTTGTGGCTTCTTTCTTACAAATGTTTCTACAAACTTTTGCAAGATGGTAAAGATTCTAAGGCATTTATGCCACTAGTTTATTTATTTATTTATTTGACATTTCCTGACTGGGTTTATCCATCTGAACTTGCGCCCTTTTTCTGTGGAGGCCGGGGAGTAAAGCTCCCAAGAACAAAAAAAAATATACAAATAATAATAAGTTCTCAGTTTTAAATTTGACAAATGATGAAATGCACAGTACTGTTTTGAGAAAAATAAGTATCATAAGAAGTATAAATAATCATTTAAATGGAAGAACAATTTAGAGTATAATTAAAGACATCTGTAAGTGGGACAGAAGAAAATTAGAACTGAGTATTGAGATGGTTAGTAAGAACAAGGAGAGATATGGGACAAGAGGCATGTCTAGGACGGAGTGTTAGATACTTAGCTGTGAGGTAAACAAAATACTGTGGAAGGAAGGATTTAATAAGGGAATATGAGAGAGAGAGAGAGAGAGAGATGGTATCAATAGCATGGGGGGCAGGAGTTAGCAGTAGTTTGGTGAGAAGTAGATAGTAGAAGTTGTACTAAGCAGAGAATTAGAGTAGGTAGTGGGTAGTTGGGAGAGGAAAAGGTGGAAAGTAAAGGGGGGGTCAGAAGTGCGGGAGGGAAAAAGTGAAGGGAAATTAAGTGGGGTGATTGCAGTTACATTTCCAGGCACTAATTAGTTGATTTTTCAGGGCTGTCTTGAAAACATGTGCATAGGTAATATTTCTAAGGGTCACTAGTGGCAAAGTTAGGTAGAATTAGTTCACCATACAGGGTGTGACATCCCTCCTCTCGGCCAGTGATCAAGGAGCCTCAGTCCGCACCACTGACACTGGTGGAGAATGTCCACTGAGAGAAAAGTAGACACACACACAGTACATTCAGATGCAGTTCTCTGTATCAAGTACAATTTCCCTTAAGAGCACCCAGGGAATGGACACCCCAGTCCTGGGGCTAATTTTCTTTCTAGACCCCAAATTAGACTCCCCACTGACACAGCTATAGAGCTAAGTCCTTAGCCAGGTGTTCCAAGCTAAGTTCTCTACCACCCTCTCTGTGAAGTCAGTGCTCTCAGTGTCCCTGTTCAAACTAGCTAACACACACACACACACACACACACACACACACACACACACACACACACACACACACACACACACACACTCTCTTTGAGATTTGATCCCCCCGGACACACACACACACACACACACACACACACACACACACACACACACACACACACACACACACACACACACACACACACACACACCTGGGAAAGGCTGGGAGAGCTTACCCACTTTGCTACCTTCACCGAGACTATTCGGTAAAAACACTGCCATCAGAGCACCCACAAAGCCAGCTACTCTAGGGCTCTTACCAGGGTACCCGATTACTCTTAGTAAAATTATACAAATGGTAATTTTCAACCAATCAGCAAGACTTTCAGGATTGTGCAGCCACAGTGCCACTAAATAAATGCAAGTACTCTCAAGGGTTAAAATATTTTCTAAAAGACCAGCCACAATGAAAGGTTAAAATTTATTTAATAATAAATATTAAAAATAAACATGAAAATACTGAATATCTGTTTACAATATACACTAGAGTTTCAGCCCAGGAAATATAAAAAACAACTATAAAAGACAATACCAATGGAAAGACTCAGAAAGATTCAGAAAAAAAACATCTAACTTATCTCACTATATTTTCCTAACTGACTGAAAAAATACTATTCCCTACTTACTTGCAAGGCAAAATGAAGTGGATGAGTGTCTTTGTTGTCAGGTTCCAAAAACAGAGTTCTGAGTGCTCCTGACACATCTCTTACTAGTATCTAAATACAATTTTGGAGCTGGCTAAAGAATGACATCACATCTGGTCACCTGACTCTGAGGTTCCCACACTACCCCCACACTAGCAACTGAGCCAGGATTTGCCACATATGGTTCACAATACACACGTAGAACTTTGCTAAGGCTTAATAAAGCATCTGAAAGTTATTAAACAATTGCAATACTTCCACTATTCCTGCAGAAAGGCTTTTCACAGATGTTGCATGTCTGGCTGCATTCAGACCTGTGAGATAGAATCTTTATGGCCTAAACCAAGTAATTTAATTTCAGGCTATTTTTCTTAAGGTTATTAGGGCCGAGCTTAACCCCTTCCCTTCCAGTATCCTCTGTTAAAATATATACATTTCAGCAGTTACAACAATATAGTCTGACATACATGTATATTTCTTTCCTGTCCAGCAGGACTTACTGTTGATACATTTTTAACACAAGCATCTGTACAAATCAGTTTAATATTCAAATCATATATAATTCTTTACAAACTCCAGCTAGCTATGCTGGCATATTTCACACATGCACTGATCTACTCTTTCTGGCACAACTGGCACATTTGTTCCCCCTTTGAAGACTCAAGCTAGTTTCTCAAGTGACCATGGAGAAACATTGCTTTATAGAAATGAGCTTGTCTAGGAATACATTAACTCATACCCTGTTTTGAGACCCCATCTGCATTGGCACTGCTGACCCCTTCTACTAAGATGTCAGTCCGGCCCTCACTGAGGAGATCACTCACTAGATCCCCCTCAGGCTCCTCCTGCCACCCGCTGCAAATAATCAGCACAAGGGCCTCCTTATCATGGTAAAGCATCAGCATATTAACATAGTACAATTTGTGCCCCTGCATCCTGCCTAGCAGTTTTATCATGTAGTTAACATCACTGATCCTCTTTACCACTCTGAAGAGTCCTTCCCAAGCTGTCTGCAGCTTATTGTGTCTGACAGGAATGATAACCATAACCTGCTGCCTCACAGCATGTTCTCAGGCTAAGCATCCCTGCCATACCAATCTTTTTCTCCTGTTGGGCTCCTGCCAGATTCTCCTGGGCAAAACCCATGAGCTCCCTAAGCCTTGTCTTGAGGCTTAGAACCTATACCACAGCAGACTCCTTCTGGGATACACACTCACCCTCCCATTCATCTCAAATCAAATCCAAGGGCCCCCTTACCCTATACCCATAGAGCAACTCAAAGGGTGAAAACCTGTGGATTCCTGGGTACCTCTCTGTAGGAAAACAGCAGATGGCACAAATATTTTTCCCACTCTCTCTTAAACTTGTCTGCAAATGCCCTTAGCATGGTCTTCAGTGTAGAGTTTAACCACTATACAAGACCATTGGTCTGGGGGGTGGTAGGGGGTAGTCTTTAAGTGCTTCACCTCACAATGCTCCCACAGAAAAGTCAGCAGGTCTGACATAAAACTGGAACCTCTGTCAGTCAGTATTTCTGTCAGGAAACCTACCCTTCTGCAAATATCTAACAAAGGATTTGAGACCTTCTGTGCATCTATGTAGGACAGAGCCACCACCTCAGAGTATCTAATAATCTACTACCACTAGGATATATTTCTTCCCTGTGGCAGTTACAGTACTCAGAGGCCTCACAATATCCATAGCTACCCACTGCAATGGCTCCTCAATCACAGGCAAAGGCATCAAAGGAGCTTTGACCTTGTCTCTTGCCTTGTCTACTTTTAGGCACTGTTCTTAAGTTCTGCAGTACCTGCTTAAATCCCTTGCAATTCCAGGCCAATAAAAGTTCTGCATAATACATCTCTTGATATGCTTTATGCCCATATGACCTGCAAAAGGAATGTCATGGGCTATGGCTAGAAGTGTGAGATGGTAGGCTCTGGGAATTACCAACTGTTGTATTACCTCACGCTCTATTCCTCCACTCTCTATACAGTAACCCTTTATTCCAGCACACAGACTCCTGTTTTCCTTGAGAATGAAGTGCCTCCTTAGCTATCTCCCTCAAACCTCATAATGTAGGGTCCAAGAGCTGAGCCTGTCTCAGCTCTACCTTTCTGAACCTTCCCAGCTCCCCTTCCACAGGAAGTCTGGTATCTTCTGACAGTGGTGTCTCACTATCAGCCTGGGTACACCCACTCACCTCTGCCCTTGCAGTCATCCTTTCCAAGGGAACACCAGTACTTATTGGCAGCTATGGCTCACATTCAGGCTCACTGCTACAGAGTAGTTCCTTCCCTGAAATAGCCACATCACCAGCCTCTGCTTCAGGTGTGGGGTCTGTCTGGGTCTCTCCAAGGCTACCACACCCACATGTCTGTCTCCAAACCTAACTGCATGTAACTGCATGCACACAATGTAATGCATTATTAAAATCAGTCCCTATCAAGACATCTGCAGGAATATCCTCAAGCATACCTACTTGTATGCTTCCTTTTCCACCCTTCTAGTCAAGGTGAACTCTGGCCAAAGGTATTTAGAATGGGGTTCTTCCTAAAGCTCTGACAGGAGTGGACTGCCCAATCAAGTACCACTCCTTTTTAACCACTGCAGGCTTCACAATGGTTATGTCTGAGGCCACATCTCTCTTAGCAGTGGCCTGTTTTCCATCTATTAATATAGCATACAAACCCCGGTGACAGTTTGGTACCCCTGTTGTTTCAAGACAACTTACAGCTGGCATACTGTTATTCCCACTTGCTGGCTCCCCCACCTTTTGTTCCTCACCTTCCATCAGGGGACATTTGTGTAATATATGGCCCCACTAGTTACATTTAAAACATCTAAACCTTGATCCTGACCTTGTACCTGAACAAATGGCTTCTCCTGTTACTGGTGGACTCTGTTGGGGTGGTTTTGGCTTCCCACCATGGGTTCCCTTATATCCCTTTCTTGTGCAGTGATGCCCTGCTTGCTAAGTACAGATTCCCTTTTCTCCCCAGCTTATCATCAGAGTTACACTCTCGGTCTGCCAACCAGATTCTCATGTTCTCAGACAAAGTGCTAAGAGCTTGTTCCCCTCACAAAAAGGTCTGCCAGCCTTCAGAAGTGGTGACCTGACACCCACTCACCCAACTATGAAAAGTTCTTATCTCAGCAATATAATCACATACACATTCTTCTGCCTTATGTCTATGCTCACAAAACTTTTCTTCTGTAATCTTCAGATGTTAAGTTAGAACATTCCAATAAACATTGTCTAACCTTGTAATAATTTAAAGAATCAGTATCAGACAATTTAGAAACACCAGTTTCAGCTTTATTGTGGAGTAAGTGGGTCAGGAACTGTTGGTCAGCATCATATTATCTACATACTCTTTCAAATATATGAATACAACTATAAAAATTATCGCCTACTTTATACTGTGGAAGGAATTTACTGACCTTTGTTGCTTCTGAGATTCGGTTATTCCCTTCCTCATTACCTCCATGACCCTGGTGAAGGGTCAGCATGTCCCTGTCATGTTGTCGCTGCTTCTCACTTTCTTCAGCCTCCAAATACCACAGTCTCTCTGCCAATTCTAATTCCATACATTTTGCCACCAGTTCAAGTCTCTTTAACACCAGATGGGTTTTTAAATCCTCTGAGGAAAAGGTGAACTGCCCTGTTTTTGAGGGCTGCAGATCCCCATCTCCAGACCGGTTATGTTCCTGGTTACTGGTCTGTGCTGGTGCTGTGACTAAGGCTGAAGTCATTTTCTCTTTAGTCAGGTTGGCATGCACCATTCCTTTGGATTTGCACACCTTAGCCAACTGGTTAATTATCAGCTTGCCATAATCTTCTGCTGACATCTTTGCCTGCTTTTCTTGATGAAACTAAGCTAACAAAAATAAATAAACTATTGTGAAAAATGAAAATCTGTACATTTACATTGTGGCTGCTGACAGTACACTCACCTTTAGTGACAACTGCTTACAGGCTACAGAAATTCAATTAATATCCACACCACTGTTCACCAATATGTGACATTTCTCCTCTACGCCAGTGATCAAAGAGCCTCATTCCTCACCACTGACACTGGTGGGGAACATTCACTGAAAGAAAAGTGGCATACCCAGGATTTTCAGATGTGACTCTCTGCACCAAGTACAGTTTCCCTTAAGAGCACACAGGGAATGCACATTCCAGTCCTGGGGCCGGGCTTTCTCTCCAGGGCCCCAAATAAGACTCCTCACTAACATAGCTAAAGAGTTAAGTCCTTAGCTGGGTGTTCCAAGTCAAGTCCTCCATCATCCTTGCTGTAAAATCAGTACTCTCAGTGTCCCTGTTCAAAGTAGTTGAAACACACACACACACACACACACACACACACACACACTCTCTCTCTTTGAGATTTGATATTCCACACACACACTTGGGAAAGGCTGGGACAGCTTACCCACATCGCCACTTCCACCCAGACTGCAAGGTAGATACACAAAGCCATTTACTCTAAGGCTCCTACCACGGTACCCAATTACTCTTAGTAAAAATAATACTTATACAAATGGTAATGTTTGACCAAGCAGCAAGACTTTTAGGAGCATGCAGCCACAATGCCTCTAAGTAAATGTAAGTACTCTCAAAGGTTAAAATATTTTCTAAAAGACCAGCCATAATGAAAGGTTTAGATACATTTAATAATAAATATTAAAAAAAAAGATGAAAATGCTTGATATCTATTTACAATAAACACTAGAGTTTCAGTCACAGAAAATATAAAAACAACACCAATGGAAACAATCAGATACAGAAAAAACAGCATTTAACTAATCTTACTATATTTAACTAATCTCATTATATTTTCCTAAATGACTGAAGAAACACTGTTCCCTACTTACTTGCTAGAGCAAGGCAAGATGAAGTAGATGAGTGCTTTAGTTGTCAGTTCCAACAACACAGTGCTGAGTGCTACTGACACATATCTCACTCGTATCTAAATACAATTTCAGGCTTGGCTACAGAATGACATCACATTTGGGCACCTGACTCTGAGGTTCCTACACTACCCCAGGATATGGCACAGATGTGTCACAATACAAAATAGAACTTTGCCAAGGCATAATACAGCATCTGGAAGCTATAAAACAATTCCAGTACTTCCACCATTCCTGCAGAAAGACTTTTCACAGACATTGCATCGCTGGCTGCATTCAGACTTGTGAGATAGAATTTCTATGGACTAAGGCAAGTAATTTAATTTCAGGTTATTTTTCTAAAGGTTAGCTGGGCCAAGTGTCACCCCTTCCCTTCCAGAATCCTCTGTTAAAATATATACATTTTAGCAGTTACTACACAACTGACTGATATACATGTATATTTATTTTCTGTCCAGCAGGACCCACTGTTGATACATTTTTAACACAAACAACTTTACCAATGCATTTTGACACAAGCAGCTGTACAAATCAGTTTGATATTCTCAGTACTTTATAATTTCCTATCTTCTTCTATCAGTATATTTTGTGAGCCAGAGTCAAATGTCTTCCTAGAGTTTAGTTATGCTATAGCTACTGGTATCTGTTACATTGCTGTGGTAGAACCCATTGAGACAGGCAAGGACCATACATGTATGAGGCAAGGTTGTATGTAAATCATTCTTAAATTTCCATGGTGATGGCATACACAGATATCACAGATAAAAATAGGTACTAGTCACAGGTAGTACCGCATCCCTGTCTTGGTTTGTGGAATAGGACAATTCCTGCATGATGGGGATGAAAATCGGTACTAGTCATTTGTAGTACCGCATCCCTGTCTTGGTTGTGGAATGGGACAATTCATGAATGATGGCCATGCTTTCATGCATGTATTCTACTATCCATATTACAGGTGGAACTGCTGTGTAAAATGACCTTATAGATGTGCAGCTCCACCTGTATGACAGTTCGGATAGTGGAAGGAATCTGTGTGAAGCACTATAGAGGTAGCTATGGAAGCAGACAACTTTGGACAGTTGTAATGGATCTGCAGATTCCTCAGGTGACTTTGTGCTATGCTATGAATGGATATTGAAATTCTGCAGAAATCTCATTACTTGCTCTGACCTTGCTGGAGTGCCATGCATTTCGTAATTCAGTGTTACAAGATCTTTTTTGGACACTCCTTATGCCTTGCATTGGGGATGTGCCTCTGTTTGAGGATATCAAAGCAGGATGGAGGAGATTGTCTGTTATGCTATCCTGAACTTTTTGAATCCACTTAATGAGACAATTCTCCCTGGTTGTCCTATAAAAAGGCACTGATACCAGTGGGCTGACGTACTGAATAAATAAATATGGAGTCATGTACAGTATCTGAAATCACTAATTCTGCATTCTTGTACTTTGTTGTGTGGTATTTTTTTTTTTGCCTTTGTTATAAATGATAATTGCACTTTATTGTGTGATAATTACTAGTTGAAGAATAAACATGCTTGCTGTGTATGCATAGTGAAATACGTATCCACACTATGCTCTGAAAGAATGGTGTCAGACATAAATAAAGTTGTAATATAATCAGCTAGTAACCTCTCAAGATGTGTGTATCAGTCCCTTTCAACATGTGATCATAGGATCATAGGATCATAGGAGGTTACTAGGCTAATAGCCTTGGGGCCCTTACAAGTCCTGCCAGAAGTTAATGGAGCAATAAATGATTAATAACTAAAATATGTCTGTTTATGTATGTCTGAAGCAATGTTAGTGTGTGTGTGTGTGTGTGTGTGTGTGTGTGTGTGTGTGTGTGTGTGTGTATGTACGTGTGTGTGCACATACATATATAGCTATAAATTTATGTACACTGAGAATGTTCAAATGGTTTAGATCAACTTGGAATTCATCAATCACAGTGAATCTTAATTCACTGACCAGAAAGAGCTACAGGACAAAGACTTGTTTCCTACAGGACCCAAGGTAGTGTCCATTCCAGTAATTTGCAGAATTTTGAGTCAAAAGATTTTGCAACAACAGGAGATGAATTTCAGAAGTGCAGTGCAGCAAAAGACGGATAGTAATAATAGAATCATATACATACATACATTAAATAGATATAGCAATACAGTTACACACACACACACACACACACACACACACACACACACACACACACACACACACACACACACGCACACACACACACACAAAACACACACAAACTAATGTACAAGGGTTTCCTCTCTCAGCTAAATAAAATGTTCTAAATTCTCCAACATATGCCGAATATATATATATATATATATATATATATAGATATATATATATATATATATATAAACCAACATATACTGAATATATATATATATATATATATATATATATATATACACATATATATATATATATATATATAAAATGAATGTAACAAATCATAATTCTGTTTCTAAAAATATGTAACAGAATAATTGCAAAATATGTAACAGAATAAGTGCAAAAGTATTGTGCATTGCAAAATATCCAAGTAGAACAGTCATTGAAGTATGCACTTACATGGGCAATTAGAATCCATAATATTGCAGTTAAAATATTTGAAGCAGTTTTCTGTGCTACCTTGCTTTTTACAGTAAGGTCCACTGCAAAACATGTCCTGAATCTTCCATAATAAACCAGAAATTCTTGCCATAACTGAAACAAGGCAAAATCCCCATATACGTAACTCTGAAATTTCACTCTCTGATTATAATATCATCAGGGCTGATAGAACTCAAAAAATTGGTGGAGTAGCTTTACTGTAGCCTGACTATCTTGAAATCCTAACCTATAATAAACTTATTCTTGAATTCCAATATGCTGAACTTCTTATCTCCCATCTTAAACTAAATAACCATAAACATATTTTATAGTACTCTATATTCCCCCAGGTAATAATTCTATAACCCTGGAAAACATCCTAATCTGGATCTCACATACAATTTCGAATGAAAAGATAAGCCTAGGTGATGTTAATTTTGATTGGCAGATTATCTCCACAGAATACCTATCAATTAGCCTCATCTTATTTGGCTTGACTCAACTCATTTTCTCCCCCACACATTGTGGATATCTCAAAAATAGTGTCTCAGTTCTTGACTGGACATTGGTGCTTGATTGCACTAAATATGTCATCAATGGCACCCTCTGTCTGTGACTTTCTCAGTGATCACCTCCCTGTATATGGAAACAGACTCGGTACCCATCATATCAAACAACACTTACTTAGAACTTCCTGTAACCTCACTAAATTTAACACTGATGCATTTAATAAGATCCTAAGCTCCTTAACTGGTCTATCCCGAAAATTATTATGCTTGATGATGCTCTACACAAATTTAACACACTTTCCCTGAAAACCCTCAGTAACCTGGCTCCACTGGAACATAACACGTAAAGAATAACCATGCTCCTTGTTTATCCACTCATCAGAGGCAACTAATGCATGAAAAAGAAAGCACTTGGAAAGAATGTCTAAAACATAGGTGTCTCTAAAATCTACAACACTTTAAAGAATTGTGTAACCTTGCTAAAAGACAGATTAATGCAGACAAGAAAATCTACAACAGTAACCCCTTAATAAATCAGTGCTCCAATCCTAAAAATTCTGGTCTTCTACCGCAAATAACACCCCCCCTCTGAAATAGCTGCTCAGTTTAACACAGTTTATGAACAGCATTAAAGCCCTTACTAAAGATTTTCTGCCTAACAATCCTGACATGCCCTCTACTTAGATACCAAACACCCCTTGTTTCACCCTAAAGCCCATCCAGACATCTTACATCAAATCGCTACTCCTTAAACTGAAACTGTGTTCTCCCTCAACAGATAATCTCCCAACAGAATACCTAAAGCTACCTGCCAGTTCCATATTCTATCCTGTGTCTGTCCTAATTAATAGATCTAGCAAAGAATCATAAATTAATCATTATCATCTCCCTTTATAAAGGAGGAACCTCATCTGATATAACCAATTTCAGATCTATTGTCATCTTATCCCCTTTGTCATAATTTCTGCAGAAGTGCATTCACAAACAACTAATTGAACAAATCTTTAGCAAAAGCTCCTGACCCCCCCCAACACAGCATGGTTTTAGATCCACACATAGCACTGCCACAATCTTATTAACCTTCACAGATACTGTTAACAAAGCCAGAGACAAAGGCAAATCGGTTTCCTCTGTATTCCTTCATCTCTCTAAAGCTTTTGATCTAGTCTCTCACCCAAAACTCCACTGTCAGCTGTCTTCCCTAGAGCTATCACAATCCACACTACTATGGTTTAACAAGTAATTAACCAGTAGATACCAGTCTGCTAAATGTCTCTTCACCTTTTCTCCCTTCCTTCCTGTCAATGCTGGCATGCCACGGGGCATTCTTGGCTCTCCACTCTTTAATATTTTCACTAACAATCTACATAAATCATCTCAGCAAGCTTCCCTCATGCAATACACTGACAATTCTACTCTAATGTGCACTTCAGATTCCCTCATACATCTTCAGAGAATTACTCAAGAAGCCTTTAACTCTGTTGAAAATTGGCTATAGGATAATCACCCACTACTAACCCCCACCACCAAAAAATGAAATTACTGCTCATTCTCCAGAATCCCATTTCCATGAAAACAATACCTCACATACAAAAACTACTTGGTATGACAATTAATTACAATATTAAATTTGAGTTACATACTGACAAAAGCATCAACAAAACCTATCAAAAAACTAGGTACCCTTCATAGAATAAGGAAATTCCTTATAAAGTCTGCCAAGGTAACTCTAGCCACTGCTAACCTATTACCCTCTGTCCTGTATGGAGCCCCTATCATGACCAGTCTAGAAGCTTCACTTAGTTCTAAACTTGAACAGCGCTGTAACAAAGTTGCCAAAAACCTTACAAGACTCACCGCTGTTTAGTACTAAAAGCACTTAACTGGCTCGACCTTCCTCACCACATATCTTATACTCAGCTCATCTTAACCCAAAAAGTCACATATACCCCATTTGCCAGCCCAGCAATCAGTCCCATACTCCAGTTCTTTCTACCAAACTGCCCCCTTCCGTTAAATGATAAATAACTACTTACCATCTTCAAGCCACAAAGGGCTGCTGTGGTCAGTCTATATTCCAATAACTTAGCTAGAACTTGGAATACAATTCCTATATCAATCAGTTCTGTCTCACACCTTCATCTTTTCAAACCTTTACTAAATGACTTCCTCTCTGTCTCCCGGCTTTGTCCCTGTTCCTCATGTAGGATACCACTCTCTAACACCCTTCATCACCTTTCTTGCACCTCCCTTTAAAGCACTGAATCACCTAACCTGCTTATCCCCTTCTAATACCTGACTTTATTGTACTTCTTAAACTATTATACCTACTTGTAGTTAGTACAAATAAATTACTATTCCATCACTACTTCTCTATAATCACTTAATCTTCATTTTTTCCTCTACTTCCTCACTTTAATGTATTTCTTAAATTACTCCTACCTATTTTATACACCACCCTGCTATCTGTAAAGTCTCAGTACAAGGCTTGTATATTAATGTTTGTGAACAGCAATATAAATGTTATTATACTGACTACTATGCAAAGTATTCATTGAAATTGCATTATACAGTTTGTTATTGAACATATTGCTTGCATTAAATTTGTTACCTTGGAGTTTTTCTCCCCAGGCCTTCATTGGAAAAGGACACCTGCATCCAGTCGGACTTTCCTGGTAAACAAATGTCAATAAATAAAAATATTTTTCTGTTTTTAGGGTTGCCTCTCATTGTTTTGGTCTAGTAAAAATTACTTGCTTCAGATTAGAAGGAATGAATGTAGGACTTTCAGAATGATTGAAGACCTGTGGAAGTCAGTTCTCTAATCAGAGGGTCATGTTTTCGTTACTGGTAATTGCTATTGTCCTGAACTCTTACTTCTGGGGACGTTATGTCACATGAAGCAGCTGAGAATTCACAAGTCATATGAAACAGGAGCTATAAATTCACCACAGATACAAATATATATACATAATGTTTAACTTAATTGGCATTTATAGATGCACAGTTACTATGTACAGTAAACATGAAGTAATACTTCAGGTACAAGCAGGTCCTAACTGGCTCCTATCATTGAAACTTTAGATCATTTTTAAATAGTGCATTTCATTTTATGACTATTCAGTTTGCAAACTTGCTACATGTTTTGTTTCTATTTTTTACATTACACAAAACAACAAGGTTGAAAACCTTGCCTCTAGCAGTAAAAAGAAAATAAAGTTTATCTTTATCAACCATAAAAGAAACTCACTGTAGACACTGAAAACTGTTGCAATAAGGGCATTAATTACTCAGATCAGATACAGTCAATAGGTTCACCTTTTGCATACTTTCATCATTTAGATCACAGCTGTTGAGAGCTGTAGTGTAGCAGGAAACTTCAGAGGGTATATGACTTAACTAAGACAGCTTATTTATTTATTTACTTACTGACATTTGTTGACCAGGAAAGTCCACTGGGCCTAAATGCCCCATTTTCAGTGGAGGCCCGGGGAGAGAAAGCTCCAACAATTACAGAAATTTTTAAAAATATGAGATTACATGTTACAAACTATAGCAGAGTTACAAAAGAAAAATGTAGAAATAAAGCAGCTTGCTAGAAGGCACTTTGATGAGCATGTGCAGCATAATTTAAATCACCAGCAGTCAGATAGATACACAGTTCTGAGCTTAACAGCAATCTTTCACTACCTGGCCCTTGGCCAAGCCCTGACTTGCACCATCTTTATCTCTATTCTCTTAGTCTATAACTTCCCACATGTTTCACTCTAAGAGTATCATTTCTACTCTGACATTTTACAAGTCTTTAGCTTAATTTGTTCATTCTGTGCTGCCTCCTGGCATGCTCAGCTGAACAGACATATATGCGTCCCTTAATTAATAATCCATCCCATATTCGTTTCCACACTTTCCTTTTGCATTTCTACTCTTGTATCATTCACCGTCTGTTCCGCTATGCTCAGAAGCTGCTTCTTACTTATCTTTATATTATGCCCTTACTTTATGTTCTTTTTAATCTCTTTTTCCTCCCTGAAGTCTTCCAACTCACACTTTCTTCTCTGTTATCCTATCACACTCTGTACTATCCTTTTGCTCCTTGCACCTGCCTCCTGCTCACAAAATTCCTTGTCACCCATCCACAACCTGACCCTTACTACCTACTCTATAATGTAAATGCCTATGTTTACTGCCTCTTCTATGTCACGGTTGTCTTCTCTTCAAACTCCTGCATTTTGTTTCCCATCCAGTATTTTAGTACTCAGCAATCAAGTTTTGTATCTCTGCCTTGGACATACCCCTGAACCATTCAGATTTTTACCTCACATTTTTGGTCTGTTCCTCAAACAATGATTGGTTTTGTGGTAAATCATTGAAGACTGAAGTCAATAAATAATAACAAACATTTGTTTTAGATTTCATATTCATCAGAAAATGCACAGTAACGCAAAATAGCAACCTTCTAAGTTTATAACATCAGTGTTTAAAATGTGTCCCTATTTTGGGGCTATTGCCATCCCCCCATTATTTTTGGCTTTGTCCAGATTTATTTCACTATGAAATTGAGAAGTATGGCCTTGGACTACTTTGCACTCACCATACCTGTTCTTGTAAACATTTTGAATATGCTATTCTAATACACACATATACATATTATTTACTTATTCCAGTAGCCAGCCTGAGCAGTATGTAAGTTCATTATGAAATCATAAGTAAATATAGATAAGTAATAGGCCAGCTGCCTTTGCAGGTCATATTATGCCTAGCCAAGTTCCCTTCCAAAGATGAGAATCAAACTTTGTACCTAGTGCCTGTGAGGTAAACACCTTAACCATTACACCAACCCCTAACCATCCATTATGCCAACCCCCAACCCAGTTTTCTCATCTGGCTGTTGCTTCTGACCTGGTTATCTCTATCTCTCTCTGTATATATATATATATACATATATATGTGTGTGTGTGTGTGTGTGTGTGTGTGTGTGTGTGTGTGTGCATGTGTGTGATTGTATTCTATACTAGCTATATGGATCTATGTTAGAAGATCGAAGTTTCCGAAAGTTGAACTTCATATGGTCAAGACCATATGATCAACTTTCCAAAACACTGAACAAGACAAAAACAACAAAAAGCTATATTTTTGCAGGGGACAAGTACTCCCTGCACCCCCACACTCCCTGCATATAAGATATACCAATGCCGACATCACACTGCAGGGAGGAAAATGGAAAGGTCTCTGATCTCCACTGTCCCATTATCTCCATACCAATCTTCATCCTTTTGGAAAGTCAGTCATATAGGTTCATAGGTTGGTACTGGGCTATCTGCCCGAAGGCATATATTAGCCCAGCCACATTGTGTGGTATTCACCACCCCTTTAGTATTTCCCTAGACTCTTGTACTAGCAGCTAGTACCCTTGGCCCTCATCCAGTAGTGCTGTTGGTGTGATCCCCGGTGTGAACTTTCTGTTACCCATCCACTCATCAAGGTTCCTCTTGAAGAGTGATAGTGAGGGGCTCTGTCTTATGTAGATCGGGACCCTGTTCCATAGTAAGGGAAGTTTCTGCGAAGGGAATCTATCCCTCCAGCATGTTCTATTCATTGTTGTGTTGAGGTTTATATCCCTAGAGCATGTAGCTCGAGTAGATTTGGTTTTGCTAAGATGGAGCATGTTTAACAATTCTGGGTTGGACATGGCTCTGTACGTTAGACAGAGATCGCCTCTGAGAAAGCAGTATGCAACAGAGAACAGTCTTAGCTTTTTCAATCATGCTGTATAGGGCAACTGTTTGATGCCAGTAATCCTCTTGGTTAGGTACCTTTGTAGTCTCTCCAGCTGCTGGAAATGTCTAGCCAGGTACATTCCAATTGAGCATTGTACTCAATAATGGGTCTGATGAGGGAAGAGTAGAGGGGCACCATTACATCCTTAGATCTTGATGCGAACCCTTTCGTGATCAGATGGGTCGCATAAAAGGATTTTCTAACCACTTTGGCAACATGGTTATCAAAGGAAAGCTGACTATCTACTTGGGTCTCTAGATCCCTTATTTCTTTTTCAGATTTCAGGGGATTACCTCCTATGTTGTAGTTTGCGGGTACTCTGTTTTTTCCAAAGGGGATTACTGCGCATTTTTTTGCATTTAGCCTGAGACCATGGCTTTGACACCATGCATCAGTCTCATTTAGGCCCTTCTGGAGGATCTCCATGTCGGCCAGAGACTCTATTATAGCACCCAGTTTGCAGTCGTCCACAAACATAGTCAGCCACAGCCCTTCTGTGCTTGCCTGTACTTCTGAGAAGTATATGCCAAACAGGAGGGGCCCCATATGAAGTTTGACCTTTATAAAATTCGATCTTCTGAAGGGGACCCATAGATACATAGGTAGATACATATATGTGTGCTATATGTGTTGTTTGATGTTATGCAGTTATCTCATGATGGTCATAATTTTACTGAAATTTTGTTGTATTTTATGTGCACTTACCATAACTTGCATTTCTTGCACTTTCAGTGGAATATTTCTTCCCAGGCATGCACTGAAAATGGAATCTACTCAGCTGGGAATTTTCTGAGAACTGTAACAAATTTATTAACATAAAATATTTGTCAATGTCTTTTTATGTGCGTGAATAATCTTACCGATGAGACAAAATTCCAGGAAGATCTTTCTACCAATGTTACCATGAAGGTATTGCACAGTTTTTCATAGGCAGGTAATCAAAAACATTCTCTATTTTTTAATTCTTATTCCTCTGATAATGCCCATCCTAAAAGACTTTATTTTATTTATTTATTTTATTTTTTATTTAACCATTGTTTACCTGGAAAGTCCAACTTGCAACAAAGCCAATTTTCAGCAGAGGCCTGGGGAGAAACGCTCCACAGAACAATAAATGAGCAGCAGAGTACATGAAGAACAACTGAATATACATACAATAGCAAATAATACAGACTGCAGCAAACATTAGCTATACATACAATATGAAACATAGTAATGAACAGATATATCAATTTCTAAAGGCTAGGAATAAAGGTAGGATGTATATACAGATAGTACTGAGCTCAAACAGATACTCTTCTAAACTCATATATCTAAATCTTATATACAAATATTGCATTAAACTCAAACAGATATAAAGCAGAAGCTCCACACAAAGGTGGAACAAACTAGAAGGGCCAATGGGATGGAAGGGGAAGATAGAGGAGTAAGAGAGGAGACTGAGTAAGTAGTATACATGGTAGTATACATGGGCGGCACAGTGGTGCAGCGGTTAACATTGTTGCCTCACAGCAAGAGGTTCTCCGGTTCGATTCTCGGCTGGGGTGCCTTCTGTGTGGAGTTTGCATGTTCTCCCTGTGTTTGCGTGGGTTTCCTCCGGGTACTCCGGTTTCCTCCCACATTCCAAAAACATGCATCTGGAGTGTTTCTCCCCGGGCCTCTGCTGAAAACAGGCTCTATGGAACCTAGTTGGACATTCCCGGTCAACAAATGTTAAATAAATAAATAAATAAAAAATAAAATAGTGAGAGAAAGCTAGGTGTAAATCAGTTGGATATCTGTTTGGAGTTGAGATGAAGTGAGGTAGTTAAGCATGTTATAACAGGTTTAAGAGACTGAGTTAGGAGAGAAGGGGATGGTAAAGGGTGAGCCACAGCCTGCAGAGGAAGGAATACAATGATCAGACGGTGTGAGGCAGGGTTACTAGGAGAGGGAAGAGGATGGGGGGGCAAAAAGGAGGGTTACTAGTCAGGATTGCTGCATGGGCATAAGCAGAGACTTTTTAAGTGAGTTTTAGTGCAGTCTTGACGTGATTGCAAGACGGTAGTGTTGTTATATGGGGAGGGGGGTTGTTCCATAATCTGGATATGACACAGAAGAATAGTGCTTCTCCCGCTGAGTTCTTGGGTTTGGTCACTAGAAGTAGATTTTTGCTGCTCGAGCATAGTGGTCTGGTGCAGCAGTAGGGCTGGAGAAGGTTTTGAAGGGATGGGACTTTAAGAGGATAGTTTACTAGCTTGTGGGCAAGGGAGAGTTGATTCAGGTGAAGAAGTTGAGGGAGTCAAGCCAGTCACATTGCCTAAGACAGATACAATGGTGGCTGCAAAAAGATGCACTAGTGGCAAACTTAGCAATTTTATTGTAGTAAGTCTCGAGCTTGTTTAGGTCTGTTTGTCTAAGGTAGGTAAGTATAGGAGAGGCTTAGAGTAAAGTGGAGATTAGGTGAGAATTGGCAGCATAAATTCTGGCTGTGTGGGTGAGGAATTGTTTGTTTCTGTACAATGCACCTAGTTTTTTGTGAACTTTTTTATGGTAAAAGAAATGTGAGTGTCAAATCTGAGATCGTTATCAATCTCAACACCAAGTAGTTTGGTGTGTTCTGTTGGGGAGATGATGGTATTGTCTTTAGTTAGAATATTAACGTGGGGGATAATTGGGTAAGATTTAGTGGGTTGGAAGATAAGCAGTTTAGTCTTGCTCAGGTTGAGTAATAGCTGGGCATTAGAAAGCCAGCTTTCTAGAGATGAAAAGGCTTCCTGTGTGATCTTGTGAAGTTCAGGTATAGTTGGGGCTGAGCAGATGAGGGTGGAGTCATCTGCATACTGTATAAGAGAAGCATGCTTGGTGGCTGTGAATAGATCATTGGTGAAGAGTGAGAATAGTAGGGGATGAAGGATGGAGCCTTGGGAACGATGAGTGTTACAGGAAGTCGAGGAGATAGGTCATTATGCCAGACAACTGATTGTTGGCAGCCAGTTAGATAGTTGTGAAACCAATCAGTAACTGACTGGGAAAAGGATAGGTTAGTGAGAACAGAGATTAGTAGTTTGTGTGAAACCATGTCAAAAGCCTTGGATAGATCCAGAAATATAGCAGTGGAGAACAAGCCATAATTTTTATGATGAAGGATAGCATTAGTGAAAGAGAGTAAGGTGGTAGTAGTGCTGTGGTATGGCCTGAAGCCAAGCTGGGTGCTGGAGCGGGGGTTGTTAGCTTAGAGGTAGTCTAAGACTTAAGAATGGGTGCATTTCTCAAGTATCTTAGAAAGTGGAGAAAGGATGGCTATGGGCCAGCTAATTGAAAAGTTTAGTGGAGGGGCCACCTTTACGGAGGGTAATGATGACATAGCTTTCTGTTAAGGATCAATTAAATAAGATAGAGACTGGATCTGAATTTTTGTTGGAGGACGTATTTTACATCCAAAATATAAGTAATGTAAGGATTTAATGTTCACACATGGACACGCACACACACACACACACACACACACACACACACACACACACACACACACACACACACACACACACACACACACACACACACGCACACACGCACACACACGTGCCCTGAAGTTACAACCACTTTGTTGATTGAATATCCCTCAGATATCTCATTGTGATCAAATAAATGAAAAAAAATCATACACTGCAAGGCATCACAACCACCTATGCCTTTTAACTGTCCTTGATTTTGCCACAAAGGTTTGTTCTGTCTCTTGGATCTGCTGGATTACAGTCAGTTAACAGCATCAGACAGAGTTCCATGCTGCTTATTGTTTAGATAATGTATGCTGAAGGACTTTCTGTTGCACTTGAGACAAGTTAAAAGGTATGCAAAGCTTCTGTTTCTCTCTCTCGATCACAATCTCTCTGTCTTTCTGTCTCTCTCTCTCTCTCTCTCACACACACACACACACACACACACACACACACACACACACACACACACATGCACATATCTGCTACTTTTTTCTTTATTTACTAATTTTTTTACACTCGCTAAACAGCAACACCATAGTTAGTGAACATAAAAAAGTAGTAACCCTTTTGCTTTTTTTTCTGTCCAAGCTTTGAGGCAGCCATGACATGGTGGATGTGTTTTTTTTTTACCAAGCTTTACCTATACATTAACTTCCTGTTGGATAATGCTTGTTCTCTGGTAGGGTGACCATGTACATTTTGCCTAGCCTCTAAATATAAAAAATACTGTCACAAAACCCTTTTGACTCTAAGTAACCAATCAATTAACACACATCATAAATTACTGAGGAATAAAATCAAATAAATTAATGTAATTGCGATGACCCTCCATTGGAGGAGCCTCAGTCTTTACCACTGGTAACAGTGCGGACGTTCACTGGGAGCATAAAGTACAGTTGTGTACACTTACCATAAATGTAGATGTTCGAGTGTATTCACTGTTGCAGTCATCACCTATGGGGTTATCCCTGCTGTGGTAGCCCTCGGTCTGCCTGAATACCAGAGTCAATGTTTTTCTGCATTGGCTTCTGTTGCTTGTTGACTGACATCAGGTCGTTAGTGCTATAAAGCAAGGCAGCCAATGCCACTGCATCAGTTTTTCTTGCCCTAACCAGTCAGAAGCCCAAGGAAATATGGTAAAGTGGTCCTGGTGGCTAAAAGCCACCATAAGAAGCTTATGTCTCCCTAAGGAAACAGGATATAAGGGGGGAGAAGGGAGGGAAACCAGGACTGCAACAGTGAATACACTCGAACATCTACATTTATGGTAAGTGTACACAACTGTATTATGTTCTTTGTGTTTCACTGTTGCAGTCATCACCTGTGGGAGGATTCTGAAAGCTGAGGAGAAGGGTGGAAGGATTAGTTAGAGATCTAGGCATGGGTAAACATGCCCTGCTGAACTGCAGAGGCAAACCCTGCCCTAGCCTTAGAGAAAAGAGGTAGGTGGTAATGCTTTGTAAAGGTATGGGCAGAGGTCCAGGTGGCAGCTTCCAAGATGTCCCTGGTGGGAACTCCTCTAAGGAATGCTGTGGAAGTGGAGGCTGCCCTAGTGGAATGGGTACGAACAGACAGGGGGTGGTTTCCCATGTAATCTGTAGCAGAAATGGACACAGTGTGATATCCATTTGGAAATGGTTTGCTTGGAAATGGGCTTCCCCTCTGCCCCTGTGGCAAAGCTGACAAGAAGTTGGTCTGTTTTCCTGAAGGGTTTAGTATGGTCTAGGTAGTATTTGAGCTGTCTGTATACATCTTGTGAGTGCAGAATTCTTCCCCCCTTGTTTTGAGGGTTAGGGAAGAAAGTGGATAGATGTATGGCCTGGTTGAGAGTCACATTAGATACCACCTTGGGCATAAAGGAGGGGTTAGTCCTCAGGGAGACCCTGTCTGCATGGAAGATGATGAAAGGCTCAATGGCCATCAGTGCCTGAAGTTCTGAAACCCTTCTGGCTGAGGTGATAGCTAGTAGGAAAGCAGTCCTCCAGGAGAGGTATTTCAGTTCTGCTGAAGCAGCAGGTTAGAAGGGTGGTAAGGTTAGTTTTTCCAAAACATAATTCAGGTCCCAGGCTGGTGCGGGTGGCCTTCTGGGAGGTTTGATATTAGAAGCCCCTCTGAGGAATTGTTAAATCAAAGGATGTGAGAATAGGAGCTGATCTGTATCGAAATAAGCTGAAATGGCTGAGGCATGGATTTTAATAGAAGAAAAGGAGAGGCCACTATTGAGTAACTCCACTAGATAGCCCAGGATAAGAGGGATGGAAGGTTGAGAGGAACTGGCCCCTCTGGACTGGCTTCAGGAGCAGAATCTTTTCCATTTCACTGCATAAGATTTTCTGGTGCTGGGCCTTCTGGCCTCTGTGATAATGTCTAGGATCTGTTTGCTTAACAAGGGCCCCTTGTTTGCTTTTAGATTATTAGCCATGCTAACAGTTTGAGAGTCTGCAAGTCTGGGTGCAGCATCCCCCCCACCTGAATAAAGAGGTCCGAGATCAGGGGAAGCTACCTGGGAGTCTGTGATGTCAGGCTGTGCAGTAAGGGGTACCAATGCTATCTGCGCCAATCTGGAGCAATGAGGATGGCCTTTGCTCTCTTCTCCCTTATTTTGATCAGTACCTTGGGAATAAGAGGCAGAGGAGGGAATGAGTGCACAAAGAGGGAGTTCCAGGGGAAGATCAAGGCATCCATGCTAGGTGGTGAAGCTCCCTGGTACAGATTTTTTTTAGCTGGTGGTTGAGGTGCAAAACAAAGGGATCCACCTCTGGAGTTCCCCACTCCTGAGTGACTTGCAAAAAGATTTTTCTCTGGAGCTGCCATTCGTGGGGGTCCAGTAAGTTTCTGCTTAAGTGGTCCACCAGGGTGATGTTGATCCCTGGTAGGTATTAGGCTATTAGGTGTAATCCTATGGAGGAGGCTGTCAGCCAGAGGTTCATGACTAGCCTGCACAGAGGGTAAGATTGGGTCCCTCCCTGTTTGTTGATGTACCACATTACTGTGGTGTTGTCTGTTTTGATAAAGAGAACCCCTGGCCTGAGATGGGGTTTGAAGGATGTCAGAGCCTTTTGTACTGCCACCATTTCCTTTTGGTTGATGTGTAAGGGAAGATGCTAGGCATCCCAAAGACTTTGGGTGCACCTGCCTGTTAGGTGAGCACCCCAAGCAATGTCTGAGGTGTCGGTAGTGATGGCCAGGTAGGGCGGAGAATGAAGGGAAGACCCTTGTTCTTGGCACAGGCCCCTGCCCTCCAGAGAATCTTGGCCCTTATACAATGGATCAGAGGGAGAGAGGTCTCTAGAGGCTGAGAGTGCTGACAACAAAGGTTCTTTAGATACTACTGACATTTTCTCATGTGAAGCCTGGCCAGAGGAATTAGAAGGGTGCAAGATGCCATATACCCCAAGGCTTGCAGGAACTTCCTCACCATGAGGTGACTTCTGGAAGCCAGCTGGGTAAAGTAGAGAGGCAGGAAGCTCTGCTTTTCTGGGGACAGGAAGGCCATTTGGGATGCTGTGTCCAGCAGTGATCCCAAAAAAAAAATGATCTTCCTGGAGGGTGTTTGCTTTGATTTCTTCTCGTTGATAGTGAACCCTAAGGAGGTTAGGAGGATTTTGACAAAGAGGATGTCCTGGAGCAGCTTTTCTTTGCACTCTGCCTGAATGAGGCAGTTATCCAGATAAGGGTAAATCTATTTATTTCTCTGTCTGCAAAATGCTATGGCTGGGGCTAAGCATTTGGTGAATACCCTGGGAGCAGTAGATAAGCCAAAGGTTAGTGCAGAGAACTGAAAGTGTTGTGAGCCTGCTCTCAAGCGCAGGAATTTCCTGTAAGATTCCTTTATGGGGATATGGAGGTAGGCTTCATTTAGGTCTAGGGTCATTAAACAGGCATGTTTTGTCAGCCCAAGCAGCAGCTGCTGCAAAGTTAGCATTTTGAATTTGGGGACCACCAGGGAGGTGTTCAGAATGGATAGATCCAGGATGGGCTGCCAAATGCCCTCTTTTCTGGGAACAAGGAATAGTCTGGAATAAAAACCTTTGCCTGTTTAATCTGCGGGAACAGGTTCTACTGCTCCCTGGGATGTGAGAGTTTGGACTTGTTTCAATGCCTCTGCCCACTGATTTGGAGGCAAGTCTAGGAACCCTCTTGGAATTGGGAGTTTGTTGAAAGAGAATTTGTATCCCTGAAAAATGATCTTTAAGACCCATTAGTGCTTTGTTACAGAAAGCCAATTTTCTTTGCAGAGGAAGAGCCTTCCTCCTAGCTTTTGGTGAGTGAAAGGAGGGCAGAGAGGGAGAGGGAGTCATTGAGAGTTTTTGCCATAGAAGGATGGCTTAGAACTCCCTGCCTTAGGGGCAGAAGTGGTCCACTGTTTGGGTCTCTGCTGTCCATGAGATAGGGACCTGGGTGGTCTGTCCCTGCAGGGTTTACCTTGCTCCTGTCTGCTAGGTGCAGGAAAGGACCAGTGCTTAGAGGGAAAATTCCTGCTGAACCTAGGAGGTTGAACCTGAAATAAATCTTTTAATGTTTGCATCGATTTTGCTTTGTCTTCCATCTTTTAAAGCACCTCTTCTGCTTTTACTCCAAACATGTGGTCCTTATCCAAGGGTGCATCAATTAATTTAGACTTGACATGATCAGGGAGAGGTTGTTTCTTCAACCATACATGTCTCCTAATGACAGAGCCTAACACTGCTACCCTGCCTGAGGCTTCTGAGGCATCATATCCACAGTGCAATGAGTGTTTGGCCACTTGACCAGTAGAGTGCAGTAAATCTACTAACTCATTTGAATTGGCATAGTCAGGAAAGGTAGAAATCTTTTGCTTTAATAGTTCCAAAGTGTGTTGTTGATATTTTAACATTTGGAACTGACAGTTGAGTGCTGTGATAGCTAAGGTTGCAGAGGTGTATACTTTTTTACCCCATCTGTCCAGAGCTCTGGAATCCTTGTCAGAAGGAACAGGAATCTTTGCAGAACTCGTCTTAGCTCCTATATGTCCCTGTGTAATGGCCTCCAGATCTGCAGCAGAATTTCTGTACAGGTATTTGTGAGAATCCAGTACTCTGTAATACCTGTCAGGTTTACTGGGATCAGGTGGGAGGGCATCAGGGGCTAAGCTGGATTCATGGAAAACATCATCCACCACTTATAAGATGGGGGGGTGGCCGGGGGTCTATGCAGGGGCAGGTCTAGAAACTCTCTTAGTCTTTTCATAGACTGAGGGAAGTCCTGATATTACCAGTGGAAATGTTCCCTGAGGGTGTGAAGGGTTTCCCCAAAGGAAAGGTCTTCTGTTGGGGAAGCAGAAGGAATTGATTCCTCTGCATCTGAATCCTCATAAGCAGTCAGAGGTTGTTGTTCCTCCTTAAAATCTGAATAATCAGATTCATCAGAATCCTGCTCTGTCATTATTTCAGGAGAAGGGTGTCTTTTCCTTTTCAAAGTTGTGTTCTGACTACCCCTGATAATGGAGATAAGATCCTCTGCCATCTTAAGCATTTGGACTTGGGGTGGGGGAGCAGGAGTAAGATGGTGGCTAGAGGTAGATTTTCTAGGAGTAGCCTGGCTTCTAGGCCTACGAGTATCCATCGGTCTGAGAGAAATGGTAGTTGGATGAGAAGATGTTGTTTTTTGTCTAGAATCGGTAGTGCGAAAGGCCTCCCCAGAAGCTGGTGCCTGCATCGTGGCTCTGGACCCAACCAAGGCAGAGATAACCAAAGGTTCAGAAGATAAAGAAGACTTCTGCGGCATACCATACTCTGAAAGGGTCTTGGTAGAGACCTGTGTAGATATCGTATCGGGCATCAAGGGCTGCAAAAGTTCCTCATTGAATTCCGGAGAACTGATGACCTGCTTATCGAAAGCGTCATTGGACGGCTTAGCTTTGTGTGGTCTGTCTCCATCTTTATCTCTACATTTTTTTGGAATGTCTACAGATTGTTGGCTGATGGACGCTATTTTGGAATGCGAAGATGGAAGATGAAAATACCTGTCTACCATAAGAGCTCTATGATGAATGGTTCTCGCGTTAAAGAGGGCACAGAACTGGCAATGGGGGACGTCGTGCTCTGGGCCTAAACAAGTGATGCAGTATGAATGGAAGTTTTGGTGTAGGATCTGCTTTCCACAGGTGAGACAGTTGTTAACTTTTTCAGACATTAGCTAGTGCAAGAAAAAAGGATCCCAAATGGGGTACTTAGCTTTAGACATTTTCAGCTGCTGTAATTTGAACTCTGGTAGCAACTGACCAGCACACTTGAAAACTGCTTCTGCAATAGGCCCCATGGCAAGAAAGACTGATGTAATGGCATTGGCTGCCGTGCTTTATAGCACTGATGACCTGATGTCAGTCAACAAGCAACAGTAGCCGATGCAGAAAAACATTGAGTCTGGCATTCAGGCTGGCCAAGGGCTGCCACAGCAGGGATAACCCCACAGGTGATGACTGCAACAGTGAAACACAAAGGACATCAGGTACACACACAGTATTTCTAGATGCAGCTCTCTGCATCAGTGCAGTTTCCCTTAAGAGCACACAGAGACCACAGTCAGTCCAGGGCTGGTTTCTCCCTCTTTCTTTAGATCCCCAGTAAGACTGTCCACTGGCACAGCTATAGAGTTGAGATCTCAGCTGAGTGAACAAGCCAAGACCTCCAGCACCCTCTCTGTCCAACCAGTGCTTCGTGTCCCTGCCCAGGTAGCTGACATACACACTCTTTGAGGTTTGATTTACACACACACCTAGGAATGGCTGGGACAGGTTTACTAGCTATGCCCCCTTCTGCTCAGACTATAAGATAGTTACCATGTAACCAGTCACTCTTTGTCAGCTAATTTAGGGCCCTTAACAAAGGGTGTCCAATCTTATTGTGTAATTTTAATACTAATACAAATGGTAGTTTGAGCAAGAGGAAGGTATTAGGAGTGGGCCACTCCTAATACAAATGGTAGTTTGAGCAAGAGGAAGGTATTAGGAGTGGCCCACACAGTATCACCAAATAAATATGCAAGTACTCTCAAAACTTAAATATCTCTACATAGATCAGCCACAATGAAAGGTTTAAATATATTTAATAATAAATAATAAAAGGACAAAACAATACTAAATATATATTCACAGTGACACCAGAGTTCAAAACCACAGGAAATATTTAAAATAACATTGCAGTACAGGCTGACATAAATAAAGAATAACATCTAAACTAAACTTCACTATATTTCTGACTGTATCTAAAAGAATTATACTGTTCCCTAGAAACTTACTTCATTAGAGCAAGGCAGATATTGTGGTAAATGGTTTTTGTCATTGCCAAGACCGAAAGCAGAATGCTCTCTCTCACTAAGAGTTTTCTCAAATTAATATCTAAAATATTACTGCTGGGATAGCTTGCAGAATGACATAATTTCTGGTCATCTGACTTCTAGTTCCCAGGCCAAAACCCCCATTGCTAGAAGCTGGTAGCATTTAGCATCTACCTGTAAAAATATACATACAAGGGCTTTTCCTTAGATCTTTGGCAGATGCTGGAAGTCATAAAACAATTGCATTCCCTCATGCTTCAAAAGAAGCAATTAGTTCAGTCAATGGACAATACAGAAAGCTTCCTAGTACAGACCATGTGTCTATAGCTACATTGAAAACTTGAGAGATAGCCCCTTTATTGCATCTTTCAAAGTAATTTAATATCATATATGTTTCTAAAGTTTGCTGGAATAAGGTCAACCCTCCAGTTTCCTCTATTAAGCATATACATTTAAACAGTTACAATAGTGCAGGTAAATTTCTGTTCTCTTCCAGTAGGGCACACTGCAGATACATTTTAAGCACAAGCACTTTACAAAATACATTTTCAAGACAAACATCTGTACAGAGCAGTTTGGTCTACACATGACATACAGTTCTAATATATTTGTAACACAAGCATCTGATATAAATCATTTCAATATTCATCAATGACATATAATTATTTAGAAAATTCCAGCTAGCTGTGCTGGCAGTATCTCCTTTCATCACAGTAATCAATGCCTCTGAGTCAAGGACTTAAAAAAGTAATCCCCCTCCCCCCCAAAAGGAGAGATATCTATACCAAGCGATTGCAGCCCCCCAAACATCTCCAACGCCCAAGTGAGAACTGCTCTCTCCAAAGCAAAAAACACAGCATCCATGGGACCTGATGGTGTCCCTGGCTGTGTGCTCCACGAACTCAATGAGGAATTAAACCCACAGCTAGGACAGCTGTTTAATCATAGTCTTACCTCTGGATACGCACCAGGAGTGGCGCACTGCAACTGTGGTCCCACTTCACAAAGGCGGTGCCTCCACCGACCCTGAAATTACCGCCCATTAGCTTGACAAGCCTTATCTGCAAAGCCATGGAGAGGATCATAATGGACCTCATAAATAAAGACATAGGGAATTTGCAGACTTTGGATCCATCCCAGTTTGGCTTTGTCAAAGGCAGATCATGCCTTCTAAACTTGGTTGACTTTTTCAAACAGTCACCAAAGCCATTGATGAGGAAAGGCAGTCCATACAGCCTACCTCGATCTGGCGAAGGCCTTCGATACAATACCCCACTCGGGTATCATTGAAAAACTCATCAGCTTAAATGTTAACCCATACATCACAAGATGGGTTGCAAACTGGCTGAGTGACAGAACCCACAGGGTCAGAGTTGCTGGCGCCATGTCAGACTCAAAGCCTGTCACAAGTGGTGTACCACAGGGCTCAGTCCTGGGCCCACTCTTGTTTGGCATCTACTTTTCCAAGTACAAGCAAACACAGGAGGGTTATGGCTGACAAAGTTTGCAGATGACTGCAAACTGGGCCATAGTAGAAAACACATCTGACACAGATATCCTTCAGAAGGGTCTCACAAAACGGATAACTGGGGCCAGAGCCATGGACTAAACATAAATGCCAAAAAATGCATAGTCATACCCTTCGGGAAAAACAAGGTTACCCCTAGCTACCAAATAGGTGGCAATCCACTGAGCACAGAAGAAGTTATCAGGGACCTGGGGACCCAGGTTGATAGTAGTCTGTCATTCGACACCCATGTAGCTAAAGTAGTTAGGAAGACCTTCTACATTGCCCACCTTATCATGAAGGGATTCTCATCTAGATCAAGGGAGGTCATAGTCTCCCTATACTCATCACTCATCAGACCAATGATTGAGTACAATGCCCCATTCGGAATGTATCTGACCCGACACTTGCAGCAGCTGGAGAGGCCACAAAAGTTCCTCACCAAAAGGATAAAGGGTCTCAAACATCTGTCCTATGCTGCCCGACTGAAAGAACTCCAGCTCTATTCAGTCTCTTACCGCTTGCTCAGAGGTGACCTTTGCCTAACATACAAGGCCATGTCAAACCCAGATTTGATGAATATGCTTCACCTCAAAAAATCTAGATCCGTCAGAGCCACAAGGGTGGGAGACTTAAACCTCAACACGGCTATTAATAGGACGTGCTGGAGGGATAGATTCATCACCCAAAGACTCCCTATGCTGTGGAATAAAATCCCGGTATATGTGAGGCAGAGCACCTCGCTGGCCTTGTTCAAGAGAAATCTTGACCAATGGATGGGAGATCGCAGATATACCCCAGGGATTACCTCAGTGTCACTGCTCAACAGAGGCACAGCAAAATAATGGGTATAGTTCCCCATACTAAAGGGGTGGCGTAAGCCACAAAACTATGGGCTAGGCTTGTAAATGCCCTCGGGCAGATAGCCTAGTATGAACCTATGAACCTATGAACCTATAATCACTGTTAATATTTTCTTTAGACCTTGGAAGCTTATGAACTGTCAACAGAAGCTGTCATCTCAGGTCTCTCACCTCCAGTGCATTACTCAAATCTTCTTTCCTCAAATCTTGCACCAGCTTTTTCTCTACAATCAAAAATGTCCTAAAATTATTACATACCGTACTGTGTTTGAAGAGAGCATTATTGTTGTCTTTCGTCTTTATTGTATTATTATGCTCATAGATATACTGTGAGAGTTTCCGTGTGGTCTTACCCACACATAAGTGCTCACAGCTATCAGATCTGGCCACATGCTCAACACTGGATGTATGAGAATTTAAATGATGATACACCCCAAATGGTCTCTCCATGTACCAAAGACTAAGGAAAGGATGTCCATCAATGACCCTACTCACACCACAAAAGCACACGCATATTTGCCTTTTGCTTATTGGAAACTGGAAGCTCAATGTTATAATCAGCTCTCTGACATAGCAAACCAATACTGTAACCCTTACTATATACATGTCTTTATTCGCAATTACCCCTTTGATGGCTTCATTATCAGCAGGCACTGGAACTAAAATATTTAGATAATAATCACTTTCAGATTTATGAACATTTATGCCAGGAAGTTCAGCCTTTAAAATAGGCTGTTATTTAATTTCTCTTTTAGCAATAACATCATTAGCTATATTTAACAGCCTCCTTCTAAAATACCACCTCCTATCCATAAACATTTTATTCTTTTTTAATTTATCCTTTGACCAGGTCAGTCGTATTAGGTTAGTAGTAGTCTCTTTTCAGGGGGGACTCGAGGTGGTATTTATATTACCAGGGGACATTTTGGCCGGGGCATTAGTGAGCTTCCTCTTCTCTTTTTGATAGGTACCGTAGGATCTTTTATATCCACCTGAGCTACCAACAACTGAAGCAGATGGGACCTCAGTTTAATGTCTCATCTGAAAAAAATACAAGCAGGTACTGCAAAGAGAATCAATAGGTCAGTTTGTTCCTCAACTTACGTTGAGCAGTAATCAGTCTACATACTCTAGTGACTGGTCTGCTAAATAATATATTCAACTGTGTTGAATGATAACGTTGATAATGCAGGTAATTATTGGCAAAGGTAGGCTTTCTATATAAAGCACTCTCAAGGCACCTATTATCAACATTCATTTTTGGCATTGATGCCAAATAAAAATTAAACTGTCTTATTTAAAACAAGAAGTTGTTGGATGACATCAGTTACAACAGAGTCCTAGAAGGTCCCAGAAGATTTTTTAAGACTGGACTGGCAGCTGGATATTGCAGTGTCCATCTTCTAAAAGGGTAATTGAGGGGGTATTCTAATTACAGCACACACTTCTCAGGCTTTCTGGAAAAAATGCACCCAGGTACTGGGAAGGATACTATCTGATAGTTAAGCCTCTCATAAAGAAAAAGCAATGTAGACTCTCTTCTCCTCATAGAACAGTGTATCAACTCCTTGTCCTTGCACAGATAGCAAAGGGATTGTGAGAATTCATCAGTAAATTCTGCATGCATTTTGTGAACCTAGATATGACTGTATGATGTGTAATATCTTGTGAGAAATCCTGCCATAGTATGATGTCACAGGGCCATTGCTGTGTGTCATTCAGTCTCACTGGTTTCAGAGGAAGATCTTTGCCCACATTCTTGACTGGTTGGCAGGTTTGCATCTTGATTCCTCCCTGTTTATGATTTTCATAGGCAGGATATCAAGCAGCAGAAAAGATTTAAAGAATAAACAGACCGGGGCTGTGAGGGCTGCATATCTGCAATTTCTGGATGATGTAAATATCTTAGTTCAAGTGAATGTGGCCTCCAGCATAGACTGGAATGGTTCAATAGAGAGTGTGAAGCATCTAGCATGAAATTAAGCACTTTGAATTTAAATGTCACTTTTATTTTCCAGGGGAAAAAACAGATTGCTGTCTCCAGGTTAGATTAGAACAGGTTCAGCTGGAGGAATTTAAGCATTTTGTGATCTTATTCATAAGTCAAAGTAGAGGTGATTAGGAGACTAAAGAGGATGGGACAGCATTTGGATACAGTGATAGTAGTACTACTGTAGGTATTGTATCAGACATACCATGGTTATTACATTTAATGTACCGCAGGCATTGTAACAGTCATACTGCAGGCATTATATCAGAAATATAGCGGGCATTGCATTAGATGTACTGCAAACATTGTAGCAGACATTTTGCAGACATTATATCAGACATACTGCAAGTGTTGTGTCAGACATGCTGCAGGTGTTGTACAAGACATACTTCATGTGTTGTACCACACATACTGCAGGTATTATTGCAGACATACTGTAGGTGATACTGCACTTGATGCAACAGATATACTGTAGGCGTTGTACCAGACATACTGCAGATGATGTACCAGACATACTGTAGTTGTTATATCAGACATACTGCAGGTGTTGTATCAGACATACCGCAGGTGTTGTATCATATGTACTCCGGGTATCATGGCAGATATAGTGCAGGCTCAGTATTAGATGTCCTGCAGGTAATGTATCAGACATACTGCAGAGATTGTGCAAAATAAAAATAAAGCAAAGCAAACAAGGCTTACTGGAACTTCAATGGGTTATTCTAAATTGCATGAGTGCTTTTGTTTAATCAATATTAAACTTCATCAGACAAATCTCCTATGCCATTAAAACCCTTAAATACATTTAAAAAAGCCAAACCATGTGAACCAGAAAGCATTGCAACAGGAAATGATGTAACTTATACAGTCACATTTAAAGAACTCGCTATATTAAAAACATATAAAAAAATACTAAATTAAACCTAAACTAACACATTAATACATTACCATTGAAATAAAAAAAACTTTATATTAATTAAACATTTTGCGGTATATGCATTAAAATTACATGTTATTTAATAATTAAATTCTATAAACCTAATGATTATTTTTCACTAGAAAACTTAACTTAAGCTGCCATCAAAATAAATCATAACAAATAACATTAAAAAAATGAAAATACAAAAACAGAAAATAAACCAAATATTGAACAGTCTCATACAATTTTTTTATAAACATTTCATACAAATTCTATCTACATAAGGCTTTAAGTTTTAAAATACTATCAATAGAACTATATTCATTAATTCATTAATTCCTGGCCATGTATATGGTTCTTAAACTAACTGCCATATTAACTCATTTCTTTCCAACTGTAAAGGCCAAAGGCCACCCCTAGGATTGTCTCTCACTTGTTCAATAACCAAGACTTCAAGTGGTCCTGCTTACTGGCAACATGTTTTGCCAATGTATTAGTAAATTTACACATTCTAATTGCATATTGATGTTCATATAGCAAAGAATAAAATCTCGTGTAGGAACCAAAGTATTCCCAGGTATTCAAAGGCGCAAAAACAAAAATAAACTAGGAATACAATATCAAGACTTGTTTTTAATAAGACAAACATAAAGCTTTCAAGCACAAGCTCTTTCTCAATGCTAAAATAGCAAGGTTAATGGTCACAATAAAAATTAAAATCAGCCAATAAGAATCAACCTTCAATTACATAGTTAAAAAAGTCACAGACATAATTAACCCATTCCTAGCCATAAGATAAAAACAAGACAATATAAAACATACAGATACATACAGCCCGGTCAATACAATTACTAATTAATACATAGGTTCATAGGTTCAAAGGTAAGTACTAGGCTATCTGCTCAAGGACATCTATAAGCCTAGCCAGAATGTGTTGGCTTTCTCTGCCCCCTTAGATTAGTTCCTTGTGCCTCAGTCCAGCAGAGCCATTAATTCCCTGTGTCTCTATCCAGCAGAGCCACTGTAGTGATCCCCAAGGTAAATTTTCTGTTTCCCATCCACTCGTCAAGGTTTCTCTTGAAGAGTATTATTGAGGGGCTCTGCCTAATGTAGATTGAAATCCTGTTCCAAAGCATGGGGAGTCTCTGGGACAGGAACCGATCCCTCCAGCACATCCTATTTATCGTTGTGGTGAGGTTTAGATCCCTAGAGCGTGTGGCTCTTGGGGATTTGTTTTTTTTTTTAGGTGAAGCATGTCCATCAATTCTGGGCTGGACATGGCCTTATATGTCAGGCAGAGATCACCTCTGAGTAAGCAGTATGCAACCGAGTACAGCTGGAGTTTCTTCAGTCGGGCTGCATAGGGCATATGTTTGAGGCCAGTAATCCTCTTGGTGAAGTACTTCTGTGGTCTTTCCAGCTGTTGCAGGTGTCTTGTAAGGTACATCCCAAATGGGGTGTTGTACTCTATGATGGGTCTGATGAGTGATGAATAGAGGGGCACAATAATCTCTTTTGTTCTATATGTGAACCCTTTTGTGATTAGGTGGGGCCACATAGAAGGATTTTCTAACCACCTTGGCAATATGATTATCAAAGGAGAGATTACTATCTACTTGGGTCCCTAGATCCCTTATTACGTTTTCCGTATTTAGGGGACTACCACATATGTGATAGTTCACGGGTACTTTGTTTTTTTCCAAAGGGGATGACTATGCACTTTTGGGCATTTAGCTTGAGGCCATGATTTTGACACCAGGTATCTGTCTCAGTGAGACCCTTCTGGAGGATGTCTGTATTGGCTGGAGAGTCAATTATGGCCCCCAGTTTGCAGTTGTCTGTAAACTTGATCAACCAAAGTCCTTCTGTGCTTGCCTGTACCTCTGAGAAGTATATACCGAACGGGAGGGGTTCCAGGACTGAGCCTTGTGGGATGCCACTTCGAACTGGTTTAGAGTTGGACCTAGCACCTGCAACTCTCACCATGTGGGTTCTATCCATGAGCCAATTGGCAACCCATCTCATGATGTAGGGGTTTATGTTCAGGCTGGTGAGCTTGTCTATAATACCAGAATGGGCAATGGTGTTGAAAGCCTTTGCGAGGTCTAGGTAGGCTGTGTGGACCTCCTTTCCCTTGTCTAAAGCCTTAGTAACTGTCTCAAAGAAGTCCACCAGGTTTAGGAGGCATGATCTGCCCTTAACAAAGACAAACTGGGTAGTGTCCAATGTTTGAAGGTTCTCAATGTCTCTGTTAATGAATTCCATGATGATGCGCTCCATAGCCTTGCAAGACCAGGCTTATAGGGAGATAGTTCCCAAGGTCTGTTGTGGCTCCACCTATGTGGAGCGGGATAACTGTTGCTGTGTGCCACTCTATGGGTACGTAGCCTGTAGAGAGGCTGAGTTTGAACAGTGTGTTTAGGTGAGGTGTTAGTTCATTTTGGAGCTCATGTAAGACACAGCCTGGGACACGGTCTGGTCCCATTGAAGCTGTATTTTTGGCTTTGGATAGGGCTGTTTTAATCTGTGTGTCAGTGATTGCTGGGGCACTACATTCTTCTGGTATGGTTATGGGCCCTTTAGGGGGTGAGAGGGGGGTAAAGTTTTCACTAAACCTGTCTGCCAGAATGTTGGCAATATCAGTTGGCTCAGTGTATTTTGTGCCATTCTGCACTAACTCAGAGCAGATCTGAGATTTTCCACTTAGGTTCTTGACATAGCTAAAGAAGGCTTTGTGGTTATCTTTGGAGTCCTTGGCAATTTTTCTTTTGAAGCTAGCCTTGGATGATTTTTATGAGGGATCGTAGTTTCTTGCTGATACTAATCGGGGAAGTCTTTCCTTCTTGGGATTTTACTCTTTTCTGCACTAGTTTCCTCCTTCTATTGTATAGCTTGTTTATGGCAGGGGTCCACCAGACTGGTTTCCTTTTCATGGAGGAGTAATTCTTGGTTTTGCTTGGGATAGCATGATCCATGCATTCTTGCAAGTGCTCATAAAGTGCCTTTGTAAGGGATTCAGCAGCTTGGACAGCATTGTCCTTTAGCATGGGGGCTGTGAACCTTTCCACCTTGGTCTTAAATAATGTGTTTTGCTTTTGAAAAGTTTTTCACGGTGGTTTCCTTGACTGGGGGTGGGGGCAGAATGTGGATATCCAGAGTGATTAGTCTTTGGTCTGATCTAACCAGCGAGGGTTTGACCTCTGGTGTAGAACACCTGTCACCCATGATGGTGATGACCAGGTCCAATATGTTGTCACCTCTGGTGGGGGTATTGACCAGTTGATCCAGGGCATTCAAGTTTATAAATTCTACGAAGTGTTGGGCAAGGGAGTTAGTACTTGAGTAGTTCTCCCAGTTAATGTTTGTATAATTGGAATCACCCAATATTAGGGTGTTTGGTAGGACCTTTATATTTTCCATTGTCTCCAGAAATGTAGAATTGAGGTCCTGGGTCATGGTGGGTGATCTGTAGCAAGCTACAATTTGAATTGCAGTTTTGCCTGTTGTTAGTTGCACATGGATGATCTATGAGGCATTGTGCTGTGCCACTAACCTGGAGGTGTGCGTATCCTTGATGACTATGGATACACCCCTGCCTTTTGTGTTTCAGTTCGGGTTCTGTGGCCGAAAAGTATGGTATGAGTTATAGCCTGGTAGTGCTGGGGTGCTCTCAGGAGCCTTAAACCAGGTTTCTGTTACTGCACAGATATCGATGTTCTCCATACTGAGGAGTGTCTTGAGTGCATGCATTTTGAGGTTTAGACTTCTGGCGTGGAGTAGCATTACCCTCAGTTTTTGGTTACTTGTGCTATTTACACTGGTGGGTTTGTATTTTGAGCCTTGCCTAAAAAAGGCACTATGGGGGTGGCAAAAGCCTTGGCCAGTATTCGAAAGCCTAAGGGTGACAGGTGCAAGCCATCTCTTGCGAAGCAACGTGGCTTATCGAGCATGTCATCCAGGTGGACAGATACTGGATCCCCTTTGAATGACACCAGAAACTTAGCCAA